>NC_090740.1:22956020-22988292 GCF_036898095.1 Palaemon carinicauda
CTTGGATAGTAATAATAATAATAATAATAATTAAACTATTAAAGGTAAATGTCAAAATATACCACAAATTATGATAAATAACAATGCTTATACAACCTATAAGTACCATTTAAACTAAGAAATGATAGGCACAGCAAGAAAAACTGTTTAACAATAATATATTTGGATAAAGTTTGAACATCTGAAGTTCCATAGGTTCTACAATTTGTTTATTCACGATAAAATTAAAAAATAATTATCTAGTATACTATGTAAATACTGTGCCTTACGGAAGAAAATGCAATTATGACAGGAGTGAAGGAGGCGTGAAAATAATGAGGAACTCCCGAATAACTCCTTTTATTTACCGAGCAACACAAGTATTTGTAGTGTCCTAAAGGGTCATATAAGGGTGACAATTGCATGTGTACGTTCAACGATTTTTGTCAATGAGGCTGATATTGGCATAAAAAAATTACTAGATAATAAAATTTTTGTCATTTAAGTTGATTGGAGTCAGATGGCAATTATTGTGTGCAGCGTAGAAGAAAACGAAGAGAAAGCATTCTTTATTTGTATGTACATTGCTTGCTGCCACATGCATTAATTGACTGCTCCTATGAGGCAGACATGCATATGTAAGAGGGTGACCCGCCCTAGAGAGTCGTACTGTTGACGGGTCGTCTTGCACAAGATACACAGGTTTTAGGCAGTCAAACATAATCCAATTCTCTCTTCCACAAATGTTGAGGATGAAAGCTTTAGGAGTATGACGGATGACAAGGAAAGGGCCCGTGTATGGGGGCATAAGTGGTGGCTTGCAAGCTTCGGTGCACACGAAGACGATTGTTGCGATAAGTAGGTCTTTCAATATGTGCTACTTTGCTGGGGGCTTGTAAGTCTGATAACAAGGGTGTAAACTTCCCACAACATGACATATGCGCTGAAAACCCTCGGAGGAGGTGGTGGATGGAAAAAAATTCTGCTGCAGGGACGATCAACAGGTTGCCATATTATATTTCATTTCTGCCCCTAGGATATCCATGGTATCCTTGTGAGTGGTCCTCACCCAGAGGAGGACCCACGGAAGTTGTAGAAACCAGCCATATCGGTGTACCTGGACATCAAAGCTCCACTATTCCATTGGCTGCAGAGTTGTAAGCAATAATTCAATGTAGACTGATGCTGAGAAGATGCCCTAATTATGTCCTCAATTAATATAGGCAGCAGTAAATAAGGCAGATGTTGCATCTTGTATGGAATTGCCACAGGCAACGAGTTAAGTGGTCAATGGCAGTAAAAGGGTAACTGTCCTTGTGGCATAGGTAGGAAGCCAAACACGTCAACATGAAAGTGGGTAAAAATGAAGTAAGGTTGATGAAAAGTGACCACACCAGAATCCTTGTGTCGAATCACCTTTGAAGTTTGACTTGAAGTATGAGGGCTGACCCAATCTTTACCATCTTTAGTAATGCAACACCATATGAACTTTGACTTTAGTAGCTGTGCAGTACATCGTAAGAAGGGGTCCTAGATGCCATGGAACAATTGGAACACTATTGGTGTACGGAATTAAGTATTCACGAGCGCCAGTAATGAAGTCACAGACGAGGGTGGCATTGGAGTAATAAAAGACGTCTTCCAAATGTAGAGATGCGCAGGATGTCCTACAAGTTTGGTACTGGGGGGGGGGGTGTCTTTCTGTCAAGTCCTTGTAACCGGTTTTCAGATGGACATTGGCCAGTGTATTTCTGGAAAGGGCGTCAGTGACTCAATTAAGTTTACCAGAGATATATTGAATGGTACAATTGTATTTAGAAATGGCAAGGAGATAATGGCATTGTCGGGCGGACCAGGCTTGAGTGTACAATGGTGCATGTTGTCTATGTGAAAGATGGAAGACCTGCCCTATAAAAAGTGATGAAGGTAATAGACAGCCAGATACACCTCCAGTAATTCTCAGCCGAAGGTAGAGTAGCATGATTCCGCCTTGGAATCATTTCTACTAAAGAAGGCCACAGTTCCCTAAGCTCAAGAACCCCTACAGTGCTTTGACAGTCGAGGAGATGGGAAATTTCTGTACTGCTGATACCTTCTCAGAGAGAGGGTGGACATCCTTGGGAGTGATGCGATGACCCAAAAATACCACTTCCTTTGTACCAAATGTACACTGTCATACCTTACGATAGGGCTGTTTTTTGGCACACAGTTGAGGATGATGTGTAGATGACGTATGAAGTCTTCTTTGGAGAAAAATACCAGTATGACATCTATGTTCCATATATAGATGGGGAGGTCTCTTAGGATGCTATCCCTGAGTCCTGGAAATATTGCCTCTGCATTAAAAAGGCCAAAGAAGAGTAATTGAAATTGCGTGCTGAGGGGGTTGCTGATGGAGGTCTTGAGTGTTGTCTTTTGGGTTCATGGAAACCTGATATTGCCCCATAAGGAAGTAGGGGTCAATAATCCTAAGAACAGTGAAGGTAGGTAACAATGTCAGCAATGTTGGGGATGGGGTAGTTCTCTGGTTACGTCTGTATGGTAGGACACCTGTAATCCCCACAAGGATGTAGGGATCCATCCTTCCTAAGGACAACGTGAAGAAAAGTCGACTATTGGCTTAGGGCTTTTGACAAAGGTCCATTTTTTTCCATTTTGGTGAATGTGCATTTTACATCGGCGGGAATCGTGGTCATCTGGCATAGTTCTAGGTGAAAGACATTGGGATATACTGTAAAGCGGAGAGTTATATGTAGGTATAAGTGGGCATGCTAATGGGGAGGGCGAGGTTGGAAGGAGCATGTGATAAAGGTGTGGGTGAGTAAAACTGGCATTAAACTTAGATGAGCGATGTCAATCAGGAAATAGAAATGGATGAGGAAATCTGCACCAATGCGAAACAGCGCCACCAAATGAGTTGACTGTGTCAGTGTCTCATAACTATGAGTGGAGATAGGAGAAATGTTAGCGGCCACCAGACGGACATCAGCAGACTTTGATCATGGAAGGAAACAATATCTACCAGAAAGTACGTATTCAAACCTAAATCATGCAATAAGAAAAGATTAGTTAATGGGGAACCCACACGTAAGATCTTGGTTCAATAAACTCCTATTACCTTTGGATATGAAAGAAAAATGATAAAAAGCCTACAACCTTGATTTATGAAGTTTACAAATGAAATCCTTATGATTACTCAACCATAAGGCATCATTAGCATTTACATGATCAGCCCTGAACGAATTCTTTCCAGTTTACTTTAAATGAACCTGGTAACATCTAAAAAGGTCAATATGGCAATCTTTTTCTTCAAGAATATTGTTAGTCGATCAACAAATTTGTAGAAGAATTGTTTTGCTTGTATAAATGCTTGAAAACCAAACTATCAACTATCTTACGAGACCACGGAAGAATGGCTTAAAACCAATGCTAAATGATTATATCAATATCCTTTGGCTCAGCATAATACAACCTTTGCTAATCTAATTAAGTTTTTTTTTTTTTTTTTATTGAAAATCAACGATCTTAGGACAAACGAGCCAAAATATTTATCTTCTGTTGGGAAAAAGAAGATCTATCTGTATTTTTTCATAACAGGCAATAAATTGTTTCAAATATTAAGCAAAATGGAGAGAAAGTAATGCTGTAGAGGTAAAGGGTTCTACTATTTAGGAAAAAGCTCTGACTAGACTAACAATTCTCCAACGTTTTTTTTTTTTTTTTTTTTTTGCATCACTTTTTGGTATGTCTATGAGTTTTGTACAGTTGGCTTCCGGTACATTGTTGTCTCCTTATTCTCCCGTGAAGCGTACCGGAATTAATGAGGCCAACTGTACCATCATCAAATATTGAAATTATAATCAATTTTCTATAAATAGTTTGGTTTTCAATTTAGTAGAAAAAAAAGACATATACCTGTCACATAGTCCTATTATCTTTATTGCATTTATGACATAAAAATCACGGTAATATAAGACGCTAGGGACAGCAATCCGGATAATAAGGACATTGCTTATTGCCCTCAAGCTCGGGATCAAGGTACCTTGATTCTGCAGACTTATTTTAGGGTCAGAGGCCGTGGGATTGGACGTCAGCAGGTTAGGATGTGGGTTATATTACACGTGGACTATAGTTGTTACAAAGAAATGAAAACAAAATCGGTTTTACTAACAAATCTAATTTAACCTGAGATAAAAATCTAAGAATACATTTTTATTTATAATAAACTTGTTAATATTCTAGATGTTATATGGATAGATATTCCATGATATTATACTGAACATGATAGATTTATATGTGTGTGTGTGTATATATATATATATATATATATATATATATATATATATATATATATATATATATATATATATATATATATAGATAGATAGATAGATAGATAGATAGATATATATATATATATATATATATATATATATATATATATATATATATATATACATATATATATGCATATATATATATATATATATATATATATATATATATATATATATATATATATATCCTCAAGGAAATAGCGAGGGAACACTTTACGCCAACTAGCAGAATAGATTCTTGATTAGACGAGAAATAAAAATATGTTCCAACATACTTATTGTGCAAAAAAACTTCCATCTTTTTTAAAGTTTGTGCTAAAATTTAGTTTCAGCCACCTAGTTTTTTCCTGGTCGTAGCCTAAGACTCCTCGATAATGCTGCAGCCATTGACATTTACTGCAGAAACAGTGCATAAAATATGAGTGGAGTCTATTATTATCTCACTAACTAGTAAAAACTAAATAATGCTCATATTCTAAAGACGATTCTGGATAAAGATATCTTTGAAATTACAACAGAAATTATATCAAAATGGTCCTTTATCAAATAACGGAGCCTTTATTGTTTGTTTGGACAGAGAGGGTGTAAAATTTCAAAAGTGAAACACCACACTTTAAAAGGGTAACAAAGTCAAGAATAACACATAACTTGAGGGTTCCCCCACCTAACCTACCTATTTACCCAAAGGGGGACTATGCCCTCCTCCAACCCGCTCTGAGACTGCCATATCCTTATTTTAACCTAGAACTGAGTCTCAACCCTGTTTTCGCTTCCCAACCTACTTCACTCCTGGCAAGGTAACACTAAATCATACTTCTTAAATCGTAAAACTAGCTTCATATTACCGTATTTCAGACCAAGATAAACAACAACTTCCCCATAAATAAATCCGATTTGGCAAGTAATAAGAAAGTTAACACCTTCCCCCCAAAATAACTGATAAGATAATTGTAAAACTAAATAATGCAAAGGCATTATGTCATAACAAGGTAGTACACTACAAGTGACATGATGCAAAAATCAGTAAACATGACAACCAAGGGAGAATGCCACTACTGGATATCTTTAACATTACATGAATAACAGTGGATATATTTTCACAACGAAAAGTAAACATTACCAATTCTGTGATATAAACGTTATTGTAACACTTATTCAACCTTGTAAATGATTGACATTACTAATAAAAATGAGTACTTTATATATGAATATGTAAATATATATACATATATAAAAAGATAAAAATAAGTATACATGGGTAAGAGTGGCAAATGGAAGAGTAGTAGAAAGGGCATTAATGGATTATGTGTTGATAACTAAAAGAATGTTTGGAAGATTGAAAGACGTGCACGTGTTTAGGGGTATGGCTAACGGTATGTCTGATCATTTTTTGGTGGAAGGAAAATTAGTTGTAGCAAAAAAGTGGGGGAATAGAGTAGGTGGATGTAAAAGGGAGCTAGTGAGGGTTGAAGAGCTAATAAAACCGGGGGTAAAAAGTAAATATCAGGAAAGATTGAAAATGGCATATGACGAGGTGAGAGTAAGAGAAACTGGTAATTTAGAGGAGGAGTGGAAGTTAGCAAAAGAAAATTTTGTTGGGATTGCAAGTGATGTATGTGGCAAGAAGGTTGTTGGAGGCAGCATGAGGAAGGGCAGTGAATGGTGGAATGAAGGAGTGAAGATAAAAGTGGAAGAGAAAAAGACGGCTTTTGAAGAATGGCTGCAGAGTAATAGTATAGAGAAGTATGAAAAATATAGAGAGCAAAAGGTGGAAGTAAAGCGCAAGGTACGTGAGGCAAAGAGGGCAGCTGACCTGAGGTGGGGTCAGGGACTGGGTCAGTCATATGAAGAAAATAAGAAGAAGTTTTGGAAAGAAGTGAAGAGAGTAAGGAAGGCCGGCGCAAGAATTGAAGAGACAGTGAAAGATGGAAATGGAAGGTTGTTAAAAGGAGAGGAGGCAAGGAAAAGGTGGGCGGAATATTTTGAAAGTTTGCTGAATGTTGAGGATGATAGGGAGGCAGATATAATTGCTGTTCCAGGTGTTGAGGTGCCAGTGATGGGAGATGAGAATGAGAGAGAGATTACAATAGAGGAAGTGAGGAGAGCACTAGATGAAACGAGAGTAGGAAAAGCATCTGGTATGGATGGTGTGAAAGCTGAGATGTTGAAGGAAGGGGGTGTGACTGTACTTGTATGGTTGGTGAGATTGTTTAATGTGTGTTTTGTGTTGTCAATGGTACCAGTAGATTGGGTCTGTGCATGTATTGTACCACTATATAAGGGTAAGGGAGATGTGCATGAGTGTTGTAATTCAAGAGGTATTAGTTTGTTGAGTGTAGTTGGAAAAGTGTATGGTAGAGTACTGATTAATAGGATTAAGGATAAAACAGAGAATGCAATCTTGGAAGTACAGGGTGGTTTTAGAAGAGGTAGGGGTTGTATGAATCAGATTTTTACAGTTAGGCAGATATGCGAGAAATATTTAGCAAAAGGTAAGGAGGTGTATGTTGCGTTTATGGATCTGGAGAAAGCATATGATAGAGTTGATAGGAAAGCAATGTGGAATGTGATGAGGTTATATGGAGTTGGGTGAAGGTTGTTGCAAGCAGTGAAAAGTTTCTACAAAGGTAGTAAAGCATGTGTTAGAATAGGAAATGAAGTGAGCGATTGGTTTCCGGTGAGAGTGGGGCTGAGACAGGGATGTGTGATGTTGCCGTGGTTGTTTAACTTGTATGTTGATGGAGTGGTGAGAGAGGTGAATGCTCGAGTGCTTGGACGAGGATTAAAACTGGTAGGCGAGAATGATCATGAATGGGAGGTAAATCAGTTGTTGTTTGCGGATGATACTGTACTGGTAGCAGACACAGAAGAGAAGCTTGACCGACTAGTGACAGAATTTGGAAGGGTGTGTGAGAGAAGGAAGTTGAGAGTTAATGTGGGTAAGAGTAAGGTTATGAGATGTACGAGAAGGGAAGGTGGTGCAAGGTTGAATGTCATGTTGAATGGAGAGTTACTTGAGGAGGTGGATCAGTTTAAGTACTTGGGGTCTGTTGTTGCAGCAAATGGTGGAGTGGAAGCAGATGTGCGTCAGAGAGTGAATGAAGGTTGCAAAGTGTTGGGGGCAGTTAAGGGAGTAGTAAAAAATAGAGGGTTGGGCATGAATGTAAAGAGAGTTCTATATGAGAAAGTGATTGTACCAACTGTGATGTATGGATCGGAGTTGTGGGGAATGAAAGTGATGGAGAGACAGAAATTGAATGTGTTTGAGATGAAGTGTCTAAGGAGTATGGCTGGTGTATCTCGAGTAGATAGGGTTAGGAACGAAGTGGTGAGGGTGAGAACAGGTGTAAGAAATGAGTTAGCGGCTAGAGTGGATATGAATGTGTTGAGGTGGTTTGGCCATGTTGAGAGAATGGAAAATGGCTGTCTGCTAAAGAAGGTGATGAATGCAAGAGTTGATGGGAGAAGTACAAGAGGAAGGCCAAGGTTTGGGTGGATGGATGGTGTGACGAAAGCTCTGGGTGATAGGAGGATAGATGTGAGAGAGGCAAGAGAGCGTGCTAGAAATAGGAATGAATGGCGAGCGATTGTGACGCAGTTCCGGTAGGCCCTGCTGCTTCCTCCGGTGCCTTAGATGACCGCGGAGGTAGCAGCAGTAGGGGACTCAGCAGTATGAAGCTTCATCTGTGGTGGAAATGTGGGAGGTTGGGCTGTGGCACCCTAGCAGTACCAGCTGAACTCGGCTGAGTCCCTGGTTAGGCTGGAGGAACGTAGAGAGTAGAGGTCCCCTTTTTTGTTTTGTTTCTTGTTGTTGTCGGCTACCCCCCAAAATTGGGGGAAGTGCCTTTGGTATATGTATGTGTATATATATATATATATATATATATATATATATATATATATATATATATATATATATATATACACACATCTATCTATCTATCTATCTATATATATACATACATACATATATATATATATATATATATATATATATATATATATATATATATATATATATATATATATATATATATATATATATATATATATATATATATATATATATATATATATAAAGATAACACTGGCAAATATGTTTGGACAGCAAGTAGCAAAATTATATTTTACACCACACCAAAGACCCTTAGGTAATAAATTATCGAATAAAAGCCAAAAAATTAAAAGTATAATTTGATATATGGTTTTCTGGGTGAAAACCACACAATGGCATTTCATAAAATACTATCACTTGATTAAGTACGAACGTGTCCGCAAATAACAATCCCCTTATTACGAGAACAGTTGTTTGTATAAAGAAACAAACACACTCTCACCTCATGTCTAAATATGTAAGCAAGTCACATACATTCTACCAAAGATGTCCTTGTAAACTTTCGTTCCTTACACCAAACTTTTTTCTTTTTCTTTTTTCCTGAAGCCTAAACCTCTCCCGCCCTCATTAGCCTAAATTTCATGCTCAACTAAACTTCCTCCTCTTCAGCCTAACTTTTCCCTCTTCTCATCTTCACAACTTTCTCAACACTCAGTCCTACCAACAAGTTTCCATTTCCCTTTCTTTTCTTCTCTCTTTCCTTCCGAGCCTACGTACCTCTGTCTCTTTTCATCTCTCTTTCCTTCCGAGCCTTCGTTCCTCTGCTTTATTTAATCTCTCTCATTCCGAGCCTACGTTCCTCTGCCTCTTTTCTTCTCTCTCCTTCCGAACCTACGTTCCTCTGTCTCTTTTCTTCTCTCTCCTTCCGAACCTACGTTCCTCTGCTTTTTTTAATCTCTCTCATTCCGAGCCTACGTTCCTCTGCTTTTTTTTCTTCTCCCTCCTTCCGAGCCTACGTTCTTCTGTTCCTTTTCTTCTCTCTCCTTCCGAGCCTACATTCCTCTGTCTCTTTTCTTCTCTCTCCTTCCGAACCTACGTTCCTCTGTCTCTTTTCTTCTCTCTCCTTCCGAACCTACGTTCCTCTGTCTCTTTTCTTCTCTCTCCTTCCGAACCTACGTTCCTCTGCTTTTTTTAATCTCTCTCATTCCGAGCCTACGTTCCTCTGCTTTTTTTTCTTCTCCCTCCTTCCGAGCCTACGTTCTTCTGTTCCTTTTCTTCTCTCTCCTTCCGAGCCTACATTCCTCTGTCTCTTTTCTTCTCACTCCTTCCGAGCCTACGTTCTTCTGTCCCTTTTCTTCTCTCTCCTTCCGAGCCTACGTTCCTCTGCTTTTTTTTCTTCTCCCTCCTTCCGAGCCTACGTTCTTCTGTTCCTTTTCTTCTCTCTCCTTCCGAGCCTACATTCCTCTGTCTCTTTTCTTCTCACTCCTTCCGAGCCTACGTTCTTCTGTCCCTTTTCTTCTCTCTCCTTCCGAGCCTACGTTCCTCTGCTTTTTTTTCTTCTCCCTCCTTCCGAGCCTATGTTCTTCTGTCCCTTTTCTTCTCTCTCCTTCCGAGCCTACGTTCCTCTGCTTTTTTTTCTTCTCCCTCCTTCCGAGCCTACGTTCTTCTGTCCCTTTTCTTCTCTCTCCTTCCGAGCCTACATTCCTCTGTCTCTTTTCTTCTCCTTCCGAACCTACGTTCCTGTGCCTTTCCAAGCTTTTCCTCTCCCGATCCCCAAATCGTCATTAGACCAACGATTTCGCAATTAATCTAGAAGTTTCCCTACCACCATCTCACATCTGAACATCTCTTTGTGCGTTGCAACTACCATTCAACCTTTTCTCTCCCATTATCTGCAACTCGGTCGCCTTGAACTTCGTCATCCTCTACATCCTTCAAGAACCCGAAACAACTCTTCTTCTTCCTCCTCGACATGAAACTCTGCTCTCCCCCGAAGGCAGGGACCTCACCCATCCCCCCCACCAACCTTCCCTCCTTACATCCTTCCTTTCGTCTTAACACTCCTCCGTGCTTGTCGAGCAAATCAAGGAGGAAAGAGAAGAAAACTCACGAAAAGAGGAAGTACGCCCTCGAAATCAAATCACGGCTCCCTTGTTTACATCAAAGTGTGAGGAATGTTGTCGAGTTTTCTCGGACATGGATTTGAACTCAGGGCCTCCTACGGCAACGGACTCCATCCCGTTGCCAAACTGCGAGGTAAAAGTTGTGCGAGATATATATGCAAAGACTTGGGTAAACTGAAAGGGAGACCGTGTTATTGATACAAAGAAATAAGAATGATGAGACCGTCGCATAAATAAGGAGAACATAAAGGAGAGAGTAAAAGAGGGGAGATGCAGATTGCACGAGGGGTAAGAAGATAGAAGACAATAATGATTCAGATTAGTGGAATGAGAGAGAGAGAGAGAGAGAGAGAGAGAGAGAGAGAGAGAGAGAGAGAGAGAGAGAGAGAGAGAGAGAGAGAAATGGATATAAATAAAGTAAATGACATTACGAATGCAGCGGAAGAACGATAGCTGACATTAAAAAGGACACAAAGAGGGGACAGACAAGAGAGGAAACGTTTACGTAATTAGCTGGTGAGTTAATGTTGAATGAATTTATGCTATACATTATGAATTAACATTTTTAATTAATTGCAAAATAAAAACATCACATTCAAAACAGACACTGGGTATATTATGGCAGATTTTGTCATGCAAATGGTATTAAAAAATTAACTTTTAGCATTCTATTTGATTAAGGTACAATGTTTATAACAAATTATAAATAAGTTAATGTAAAAGAATTTACAACATTCAACATGCTATTAAACATTCCCTTTTACCATTTGAATAAGGTACAATGTCTATATCAATCTCTGAATAGGAAAAGTGGATGTAAAAGAATGTACAACATTCAACATGCTATTAAAAATTATCTTTTACCACTTGAATAAGGTCTATATCAATCTCTGAATAGGAAAAGTTGATGTAAAAGAATGTACAACAATCAACATGCTATTAAAAATAATCTTTTACCACTTGAATAAGGTCTATATCAATCTCTGAATAGGAAAAGTGGATGTAAAAGAATGTACAACATTCAACATGCTATTAAAAATTATCTTTTACTACTTGAATAAGGTCTATATCAATCTCTGAATAGGAAAAGTTGATGTAAAAGAATGTACAACAATCAACATGCTATTAAAAATAATCTTTTACCACTTGCATAAGGTCTATATCAATCTCAAAAGTTGATGTAAAAGAATATACAACAATCAACATGCTATTAAAAAATTCCCTTTTACCATTTGAATAAGGTCTATATCAATCTCTGAATAGGAAAAGTGGATGTAAAAGAATGTACAACAATCAACACGCTATTAAAAAATTTCCTTTTACCATTTGAATAAGGAGCAGTGTCTATATCAATAAGAGAAGTTAATGTAAAAGAACATACAACAATAAGCAAAAAAAACAATAGAACCAGAATCTAAACCCAAAAGCCATTGTCCCACTCCTCTCCTTTCCCCAATAAAGGAAACAAAACGAACGAAACAAATGTTTCCGAAATAAGCCAGGTCTCTCCCGAGAATCTCCCTCGAAAATAAAAGCCCTTGTATTTGAAGGAAACTCGCGAGGAGCCAAAGACATACGAAAACAGAGCACTGATTTGGAAGCGAGCCCCGTGTTCTTTGTTTCGCCTTATTTGCATAACAACTGGTGCTGGTAGGTAGTTATTGGAATTGCAAGGCACCCTCAGCCCCTTTTTAAACCAACTCGCTCTCTCGCCTTAACCGCCCGAGTCTCTTGACAGCGAGAATTGTTCGACCATTCACATCCGCCTCCACCCCTATTGTATCAGGGCTTTTTCCAAGAGACCGTAAGAGGGACGCTATGGGTAATGCTATTCAATGAACTTTGATAAAAGAAATTCCTATCAGCACTTATATCCCATCTAATTAACCGTCTATTTTCTGTGTTTATAATTTAGATTTCTTGTACTTGTTGATAGTTGATAGTACTAGGTTGGCAAGGGCAACAGCCACCCTTTGAGATACTACCGCTAGAGTTATGGGGGTCCTTTGACTGGCCAGACAGTACTACACTGGACCCTTCTCTCTGGTTACGATTCATTTTTTTCGTTGCCTGTACATACACCGAATAGTCTGGCTTATTCCTTACAGATTCTCCTCTGTCCTCATACACCTGACAACACTGAGATTACCAAAAATTCTTCTTTATCCAAGGGGTTAACTACTGCACTTTAATTGTTCAGTGGCTACTTTCCTCTTGGTAAGGATAGAAGAGACTCTTAAGCTGTAGTCAGCAGCTCCTCTAGGAGAAGGACTAGGAGAACCACTGTTCTCTAGTCTTGGGTAGTGCCATAGCCTCTGTACCATGGTCTTTCACTGTCTTTGGTTAGAGTTCTCTTGCTTGAAGGTACATTAGGGCACTCTATCTTATTTCTCTTTTTCTTGTTTTTGTTAAAGTTTTTATAGTTTATGTAGGAAATATCTATTTTGGTGTTGCTGTTCTTAAAATACTTCATTTTTCCATGTTTCCTTTCCTCACTGGGTTATTTTCCCTGTAAGAGCCCCTGGGCTTACAGTATCCTGCTTTTCCAACTAGGGTTATTTATAATAATAATAATAATAATAATAATAATAATAATAATAATAATAATTTCCATCTAAACCTTGATAAGATATGATAAAGAACTCGCAAGGAAAACACTACCTATCTAATTAACCGTCTATTTTATGTTTAAAACTTACATTTCATATACTTGCTGATAGTTGATATTTCCATATAAACCTTGATAACATATAGTATTTGTTCACGTTAGATAACGTACATGAAGAGATGTATACGAAAAGCCATGAATATCTAATACTTGTGAATGCGTACTGTAAACAGATGGCACTCGGTAGCATTGATAAGCATAGTAAAATTACTGTCGATGGCTCCGGCAATAAAGATAAGTGAAAAAGCATCTTAAATTTTAAGGTATGGAAGAACCTTTGCTAATCTTCTAATTCTATGTACACTCTTATATCAAAACAATTGAAAACCACAATCATTCAGAGTACGAAAACGAAGGCCCATCCCCTAATGAGGAATTCTATCACGTATTAATCAGCGTGAAAGGTGAAATGTAGCACAAAAGGTATAAACCAGGACAAAACTGATTCCCCCCTACACAAAAATAGGGGGGGGGGGGAGCCCATCTTGTCGTGTCATCCAGAGTTGAGGTAAGGGATTAGCTGGAAAAGTCTAGGCAAGGGGGAGCCGAGGGGCATCTGAAGGATTCCTGACTTCAAAAGATCTAACTCCATAACATGGGGAGATACGCCATCAAATCACTAAGGGTGTGAAGGGGAGATGGTTTGCACGTGCTTGCGAGCGCGCAACTCTAGAGTAAATTGTGTAGGGGGTGAAGAGTGAAAAATTATTGATGTAATGGCGTCTAGGGAATCGGGATGCTGACGAGAGTATCTCGCGTTGATTGATGCACAGAACAGGGAAAAGATATTGACTGTGCCACAGAGAGAGAGAGAGAGAGAGAGAGAGAGAGAGAGAGAGAGAGAGAGAGAGAGAGAGAGAGAGAGAGAGAGAGAAACTCTCTCACTCCCCTGATGGAATAAAGACTAAAGGCTGATTTTTCAAAAGCTGTTGTATTTGCATGGAATACATTGTAGTTCAATTGTGCCTCGGCATTTGTTCACTGTTTGCATAAGTTCCTGTTATAAATAGAAACGTGTTTCTTGTTGAAAGGTGAAAATGGTTAGTTGTTATCCATTTTGCAGCTTTGATTCCTTTTAAATATTTATAATTTAAGCAAGGAGTGGATGTCCAGTATCTGGCTGGGTAACAAGCCACATAAATTGAAAATACTTTACATAATTCAATTTAGTTATATTTAAAGATCTGAATGTAGAAAGATCTGTATGTAGAAAGATAAAGAAACCAAAGAAAAAAGTATGAAAATAATATAAGAAGCCTCTGAACGTCCAAGTGGTTTCATATATAAAAAGTTCTTACAATAGAACGTCTGAGGGGTGTCACAAGAAATGAATGGAGGGGAGAAAATGTAAAGAAAAATAATATGCATACACAAAAGCATCTGTCAAAAAGTTCTGGAGATGAGATACCCTTATTTTACAAGTTTCGTAGAGAGAGAGAGAGAGAGAGAGAGAGAGAGAGACAGAGAGAGAGAGAGAGAGAGAGAGGGAGAGAGAGAGAGAGAGAGAATTAGCAGGGATGAAAGACAGGAGGGATTGGATATTGAGTATTGGGGCGAATATACTGTATATGTCAGAGAGAGAGAGAGAGAGAGAGAGAGAGAGGAGAGAGAGAGAGAGAGAGAGAGAGAGAGAGAGAGAGAGAGAGAGAAAATCAGAAACACAAGACGTTAGAATAATAGGGGAAAAGGGATAAAGAGTAATAAAAGTGAGCTTTATGTGAGGGAGAGATAAATTTAAGTTTTAAGAGAATAAATGATTCACGCAATGAGAAAAAATATATATATAAAAATAAAAAAGATTAAGAGAGAGAGAGAGAGAGAGAGAGAGAGAGAGAGAGAGAGAGAGAGAGAGAGAGAGAGAGAGAGAGAGAGATGGTGTACGTTTTAAAGTACCTGTATCCTAAAATGTATAAATCATTTCAAATATTGTCTTTTAGTCATAAAAGGAATAAAAGAATAACTGAAGTCAAACCAAATCAATACAGAAACAATTAAAAAAAAACTAATGCTATAAAACATCTTGGATCCCATATCGCGTCTTTCTGAAAACCAGATAATCGAAGACAAATTAACAAGAATGAGAATCAAATACATCTGCAGTCATACATAAACTCGATATATATATATAGATGACAAACAATGCTTTATCTTGTAAATTAATAACTGTGAATAACAAACACACCTTTTTTTTTTGGAAATTTGTAAAATCTGGCTGCATTGAAAGAGTAAGAATTGAACAGAAATATTTCAACAAGTTGGATGGCAATCACAATGTGCCAGAGAAGGTAAACCGCATTAGGTACAGTTGGACATAGTAATTCCTGATACACCTTGCCCTCAGAAAATGCACCAGTCACACCCTTACTGCAGGGCGTGTAACCAAACAGATAGCGTAGGGAGAGATGGCATCAGTGGTCGGTGGGGCTAAACAAAGGACCTCTCCACTCAATAATGGTGTGACAGGGTGCACTTTCTCAGCAGAGGTGTGATAGGAACTCCTGTATCCAACTGTACGTTAGGTAGCAAGGAAATTGGTGGCTGATGTGGTAACATCCCTGACTGGTGGCAACCAGATTGGGGTTTGAGTCCCTCTAAAACTTGTTAGTTCATTTGGTCGCTGCAACCTCACTATCCTTGTGAACTAAAGAGGGGGGGTTTGAGGGAGCCGATAGGACTATCTGTTAAGTCATAAGCAGGCATTGCCTGGCCGTCCTTGGTCCTAACTTGGGTGGAGATGGGACTTGGGCGCTGATCATATGTATATATGGTCAGACACGATGGCATAGTCCTGCTCGATAGGGCAATGTCACTGTCCCCTGCCTCTACCATTCATGAGCGGCCTTTAAACCTTTAAGTGATTTATGGTGATGGCATTACTGGTAATACCCAACAAGCATGCAGTGAAGAATAAAGTGAAATTCGAATGAAAATTTAAGTTTCAGAACAAACAAAATGATTCGAATATAACAAACTATAAAATCTGCAGCTTATAATATTAATACCTTCTATGTTCTCTGGGCAATTGCTGAGTAAATACCCCGCTAACTTTCTCTCTCTCTCTCACTCTCTCTCTCTCTCTCTCTCTCTCTCTCTCTCTCTCTCTCTCTCTCTCTCTCTCCTCTCTCTCTCTCTATTTTTTGGTGCTCCAAGGAAATCAAATGACTCCCATTCACATTTTCAGTACCATAATAGTCTTCCAGAAGTATCAGTTAAAATCTTTTTTATAAATTGGTGACCACTTTTTTAAAAAAGAAAATACAATGGAATTTGATCTCCTTAACCCTTCGCTTATCAACAATTCAAAACAAGAGAGAGAGAGAGAGAGAGAGAGAGAGAGAGAGAGAGAGAGAGAGAGAGAGAGAGAGAGAGAGAGAGAGAGAGGATAATTGCACTCGCTTCATTATATGTTTGGCCTTCATAGATATTTTTGTCTCTTTCTACATATACATATATATATATATATATATATATATATATATATATATATATATATATATATATATATATATATATGTATATATATATATATATATATATATATATATATATATATATATATATATATAGATAGATAGATAGATAGATGGATAGATAGATAGATAGACATATATATATATATATATATATATATATATATATATATATATATATATATATATATATATATATATGTGTGTGTATAAACAAAACATCTATTCGCTCTCCCCCACGCACACCCCAACCTCTAAAATTACTTATACCAAAACATCCTTATCATGATAAGCCCCATATAAAAGGTTGTTTTAATATAATTCTCCTTAATCACTTCTAATACTTTTTTTCTCTTGGGAATTCTTGTCTTTAGCCTTAACGCAAGTTCATAACATTCACCTTTTAATTTCATCCATAATTTCATTTTTTAATTTTACTTCATTATTTCTTCACACCCATTAATGTTTTCAGAGAGGATAATAAGGTTCATTCCACTGTCTTGGATTAGAGGTCTCTTGCTTGAGGGTACACTCCGGCCCACTATTCTTTCTTATTTCTCTTCCTCTCGTTTTGTGAAAGTTTTTATAGTTTATATAGATGTTTATTTTAATGTTACTGCTCTTCAAAAATTTCATTTTATCTTGTTTCCATTCCTTACTGGGGTTACCCCTGTTGGAGCCCCTGGGCTTATAGCCATTAATAATAATAATAATAATAATAATAATAATAATAATAATAATAATAATAATAATAATAATGATAATAATAATAATAATAATAATAATAATAATAATAATAATAATAATAATAATAATAATAATAATTTGGACTTATTATTTCAACAATGAAAACATTCCAAGAGAAAGAATCTATTGGCTCTTCGAAGAACCTTAATAGGGAACTGAAGTCTGACGTCTGATTACCAAGTGCTGGTTCACAACAACCGTTTCAGTCTCTTAACGGGCTGCCAACGCAAGAGCCCGTGTCTTGCATAAGGCAAGGCAATCTAAAACAAACGAACCAACGCTTTGGTCGGTCACAGACCTAGGAACATTCCAGTGTTAATAGTGTGACAGTGGCTCATTAGATGTTATTTTTTATTTGCAGCCCTGTTCTGCTTTGAATTCTCAAAATTAAGGAGAGTAACATTCCATTGTATATATTTGAAGAAAACCATGAGCCAGTGATTGAGATAACTGAAAATAAAAGAAAACCCTTTAAGGCTAATGCCTGTAGAGCTATGCTACGATATAAAAATAGAGTTATTCCATTTGATATAACAAAAAGAGTACAAAATACGTAATTCACATCACTTGATGTAGCTTACCAAAATTTAGGTGACTTGTATTCACTTATGGCTGCAGTTGTTTTGATAGTGCTCCATCCAGCTTGGTAGACTGTATTTTTAGTACTGGTTCTCAAAAAAAAATATATCTAATATCTAACTGTGTGTCTATGACAGCAACACACAGCCACCCTTTAACATTACTTTTCTAGTCATTATCCCATTTGAATAGGACAAGGACAGTATGTAATCTAAACTGTAGAGGTTTTTAATAGGCTTCATGTAAAAGCAAAGAGTAACATAAAGCATTATTGGCAGCTATTCCTTTGTGGCTTACTGAGATGGCAGTTGTTTTCTTGGTGCCTCATCCATTTTGGTAGACTGTATTTCAAGTACTGTAAAAAAAAAAAAAAAATATATATATATATATATATATATATATATATATATATATATATATATATATATATATATATATATATATATATATATATATATCTAATATCTGGGTGTGTCTATGACAGTAACACACACCACCCTTTAACTTGACTTTTCCAGTCATTATATATTAGAATAGGAAAAAGACAGTATGTAATCTAAACTGTAGAGGTTTTTAACAGGCTTTATGTATTATTTGCCATCAGAACATTAGTAAATCAACTGAATTACGCTGAAAGCAGGCATCCCGCATGAGCATCCTTCCGAACAATGTTTACGCATGAACTAGTTTGACCGTTGCCATGGTAACTGACACGTAATGACTTCGGCTCCCTATTCCATATAAAAGTAATTTTGGGAAAAAAAAAAAAATCACGCATAATCATAACAAAATTTGTCTTATGGAAGCTTACAGCGGAAAATGGTATCAAAAGTAATTTTCAATAACGTTTGTCATGGAAGAATTTAGGGAGAAAATGATCTAAAATATTTATCTTTCGCATTAGTGGAATTATTAAGCTTTTCCCAAATGCTTATGAATGCAGGTATTTTTTTTTTCCACCTCTCATGGAAGAATAATTATTAACATATTAGAAATGGTAAGACTAATTTTTTCAGATGTAGTAAGAACTACCTATAACGGACTGTATAAAGCCACGATACAAAAAAAAAAAAAAAGGACTATAGAAATATATATGAAGCTTATACCGAAGACATATTAAAAATGTTTTATTTTCAGATGCAGCACAAACAGCTTATAACGGACAGCATGAAGCCACGGAAATAAAAAAAAAAATAGGCCTAGAAAAATACACATGAAGCTTATACCAGAGACAGAATGAAAAACCACAGATTTAAACGACCTTTCAATCAACCCTTAAGCGGGGTTTACTCGGCCGAACGATTCGTCGGACCCGGTTGTCGAACTTGCTTGTCAAACAGCTCGAAGATGTAGAGTCAGGCACAAATGCATAAGGTTTGTGTACAATGAAGCCCAGCCAACTAAACAGACTTAATTCGAACGTTCGACGAATGTGTTCGACAACCAAATACCCCTTTCACACGTTCGAAAATCACTTCAAACACTTGTCTGCCGAACCGCGTTCGACCGTATAAACCCGCCTTTATATTACTTCGGTAGTGCATAGTTGCATAGCACGAATATTAAAATACTAATCAATCCCATTTACACTTATAACAATAAAACCACACGAACAGAAAGCTCTTGTGACCATAAAATAATCAGTCACCATAAAAAAGAATTTGCTGAAAAAATGAGCAACCGCAAAAAGTACTAATAACTAAATAAACGGGTGACGTCCAAAATAGACCCGGAACGATTAAATTGACTGCCAGTCATCTGTCAAACTCCATAAATAAAAATGGGGTTTCTCTTTGGTTTACGGATTTAACTACTTTTTTTTTTAAAGGTGAAAAAAAGAGAAAAAAAAAATTATAACTGAAAGCCGGTGCAGAAATACCATTTATCTAACCGGACTTCTGAGTGTTCATATAACACTCAGCAGTCCAGCCACCCCCCAACCCCCCCCCCCACCCCCTTCTCCCTCCTCGTTGAAATGAAGAGAGTGGATCGTTAGACGCACTTGTCTGTCCAGCAACTAACGCTACCATAAATTCAATGCATGCTTCGAGAATGACATAGAAAGAAATAAAAAAAAAAATAAAATAAAAAAAAATAAAGAATAGCACGCCATCACCACCAGGACAAAAGATAACAGATAACATCAGAAAAAAAATCCGTCAACAAACAAGGAAAAACTGTTTAGGAAAAAGTGGAAAAAAAAGGGACAGGAAAAATTTTGAGTCTCAAAAACAGTTGACAGCTACATCCATTAAACAGCCATCACAAACCAGGTGCCACCGGAGGCACTGACTTTATCCTTATGAATTTACAACAGTTAAAGTAGAAAAATGTTTCGGTGGCATTTCGACTGTGTGGAAAAGGGAGGGCGCTCACTTGATAGGTATACTCTAAATTTCATTTATTCCAGCTTTCATCCAGAGAATTTCTGTTTATTCTCGGTTTTTGTTCCAGTCTGTTTCGCGCTGAATTTTAATCTTATTTTTGTTTCGCACTGAATTTTAATCTTTTTTCATCTGGTCAGCTTTTATTCTTGCCTTTTAATGTAACTAAATTCTAAGTAATTATCGGAAAAATTTTATTATTGTTCTTTATATTTCATCAATTCTTACTATCATGGAGTCATGGAATAACAATCTGTCATCTGGTCAGCTTTTATTCTTGCCTTTTAATGTATCTAAATTCTAAGTAATAATCGGAAAAATTCTATTATTGTTCTTTATATTTCATCAATTCTTACTATCATGGAGTTATGCCATGACAATCTTTCATCCACTCTCTTTGACATCCCCTGCCCTTATTTGATCTGTCGTCTTCGAAGTCTCTTTTTAATAAACAGGAATAATTTTCAAGTCGTTGCAAATAAACAGTAAATTTTTTCCTTTCAATGGGGCCATCGTCATTTCATTATCTCCTTAAAAAAAACAGGTTAAAAAAAAAAAAAAAAAAAAAAAAAACAGGGATGATTTTCAAGGCATTGCAAATTAACAGAACATTTTTTTCCAACCAATAAGAGACAACGTCATTTCACTATTCCCTTCCAAAAAAAGATAAATAAATAAATAAAATAAAATAAGAAAACCGTCCCTCTTCTCTGTCTCCTGACCCATCTTCTTTAAGACTCTCTCCCCTTCAGATGAAATCCATTGCCATTATAACCTTCCTTTCAATTGGAATCCATTCCTTTCAGCTTGAATCCATCCCTTTCAGGCCCCCTTCCTCCACTGAAATCTTTCCCTTTCAAATGTATTTTGCCTGAAATCCGTTTAGTAATTTTTGTACACTGAAATCCATGCATTATCCTTCCATTTTACTTATTATTAATGAGTCAATTCAGGTGGGGTAATCTTTTTCCAATGGGGATTTATTTATCTAGAATATCACTAGGCGGAATTATTTATTCCATAAGTTTTGAGAATTAATTCTAACCCCAGGAGGGTTTATTCTTATTTCTTTTAAATAGTGCAAACAATTCCTCTATCATATTACGGCTCTTATCCTTTGCCATCACACTATGGTGATAAATGTATCTTATGTCTTCTTTCTCCCTTACTTTCAAAATCAAAATTAAAACTCAAACTACCCTTCACTTTACTCCTGAACGTATAACTGAACCTTTTATAAAAAAATTTTAAGAAAATATATAATTTCACTAAGCTTTCATATACCCTCAAAGTATCATAATATACAAACTCTAAAACAATTCATATAAAATCTATCCTTTTTTACAAGTTTACTTTTTCTTATCACATTTATAGTCAAAGCATAATGTCAAAGTAGTATTTATAACCGCTTCAATATACTCATCTGCCCTTCTACCCACCGACATTTATTCTTTCTATTAATCATCTCTCCCACCGTAACAACGTCAACACAGATATGTCATAAATAAACTATAAAAAGACTTATGTCAGCCTGTTCAACATAAGAAACATTTGCTGCAACTTAGAACTTTTGAAATTTTACTGATTCAACTACCCGATTAGGAAGATCATTCCACAACTTGGTCACAACTGGAATAAAACTTCTAGAATGCTGTGCAGTATTGAGCCTCATGATGGAGAAGGTCTGGCTATTAGAATTAACTGCCTGCCTAGTATTACGAACAGGATGGAATTATGCAGGAAGAACTGAATGTACAGGATGGTCAGAATTATGAAAAGTCTTATGGAACATGCATAATGAACTAATTGAACGACGGGGCCAAAGATTAATATCTAGATCAGGAATAAGAAATTTAATAGACCATACATTGACACTAGTCTAATTACTGTGCTACAGATCTTGACTTTTAGCTGGATTGTCATTTTCTCATCACATACTAATATTGTTACCTCCCTCCCCTTTCCCCATGTTGCTTTTATCCTTTTTTTCCATATTCAGCGTTACATTCTCTCAGTTAAAATTAATACAATAACATCTGTTCGTTCTGACCTCTTCCTTAAAAAGATATTCATACCCTCCGACCTTCTTCGAACAACATATTAGTTCTCTTAGCGTTTCCCTGAAGTGAAGGCTATGCTCTCTGCCCCTTCATATTGTGATATCTATTCCAGACTTTTCGAAATACACATAGTTTTGGCGATGAAGTCCTTTATTCTTAAAGCTCTCCTACAAAAAAAAAAAAAAAAAAAAAAGAAATTAGTTATTGACATTGCTATATTCATAAAGAAATGCGCTCGTGCTTTCCTTTCGAAATATTTCCCGGACACATGGTAATTGTAATTTTTTTTGTAAATTTACACATGAATTTAGAATTAATGTAAAATTCACTGTTCTTCAGCAAATCATTAAATTAGAAAAAAAACTCTGATATTTTATTTAAGCTTTTGTAATTTAAGAATCCATGAAAAGGGTGTCTCCTTTATGGTACTAGTACTTTTCTAATGAATACTCTGGAAATAAATTACCTCCGCCAAGGAGGTATTGCGATGGAGTCGGGTCATTTATTTTTCTGTTGATATCTGTCTCTGAACAGGATTACGTCAAAACAGCCTGACGGATTTTGATGAAATTTTCACAGCAGATAAGAGCTTAAGACAAGGACGACCATACTAAACTTTGGATTTGCATTTTTAGTGTGTCTATGAACAAGATTACGTCAAAACTACCCGACGGATTTTGATGTAATTTTCACTACCGATAGATCTTAGGTCATGGGCGACCCCATTAATTCTTAGAGATGATCCAGATCCGGATTCTAGATCCGGATCCGGTTTCTAGATCCGGATTTGCATTTCTCAGATTTTAAAGATAACGTCAAATCTAATCGCGGGATTTTGAGGAAATTCTCATCACGGATAAACCTTAGGTCATGGACGACCGCATTCAAATTTGGAGGTGATCAGGAGCCAGATCCGGATTATGGATCCGGATATATATTTTTAGCCATTTTTAATATAATGTCATAACAAATCTACGGATTTTGACGAAATGTACACCTCACATAGATGTTAGGCGGAGGTCAGAAATCTCTGATTACTCTTGATAAATTGGTGTCCTCTTAACATTGCCAGATACTCATACTCTCTCTCTCTCTCTCTCTCTCTCTCTCTCTCTCTATATATATATATATATATATATAGAGAGAGAGAGAGAGAGAGAGAGAGAGAGAGAGAGAGAGGGGGGGGGCTTTGAGTGTACTTACATAAACACAAATATATATATGTATATGTATATATATATATATATATATATGTATATGTATATATATATATATATATATACAGTATATATATATATATTTATATATATATATATACATATGAATTCATCACTAACACCAGTGATATAATGAGTTTCAAATAAGCCAGAGATACCTATTGACATGGAATATACATCAGCCTTGCTGGAATTCCTTTTTAGATGAAAGTTTCTAATCAGCCAAGGTTTCAAACCTGGGCGGGTTCTAAACTGGGGTGACAGCTGACTTCTATGCCATCAGGCCATAATGGTATGCAATCAACTTGATTGATTTCCCCTTACATATACGATGCCAGGACTAGGCAAATTCAATAATAATAGTCATTTGCAGCTGATTATATACTGTGTATGTATATATATGTGTGTGTATATATATACACATTATATATATATATATATATATATGTGTGTGTGTGTGTATATATACATATACACACACATATATATATATATATATATAAATATATATATATATATATATATATATATATACATATATATATATGTATATATATATGTATATATATATATATATATATATACACTCACCCCTCTATATTCAGGGGGTGAGGTAACAGAGGCAAGCACGAAAAGCAAGATTAAGCAAATATTTCCTGCCCTAAAATAGGTCAACTCGTAACCTACTAACTCACTGCCCATTTCCTACTCACATTCAACTAACGCACTAAGTAACCCATAACACTGACTAATATTGTTTTTAATTGGTTTCTGTCACAGTTTAAGTATTGTATCCGTGTATGAACACATTCCAGTAACTTTACATGTACATGTGTACTGTGCCTACATATGTACAATACACGGTAAGAACATGATACACATAACACAAGAAACGAGTCATCGCCACACTTATACATAAATATTATAACAACAAAACACAGTTGTTCCTATATCATAACACTCGCAAATACTGTAGTGTATATTTATGTAACATATTTACAGTAATATCATTACAATCCAGCTTAATTAGCTAAGGTAATAATCGTAAGTGTTAGCTGTTTTCGGTAGGTCCACTTGCACTATTCCAACTATATCTACCTTACTATAGTAAAATAAGGTATTTTGTATACATTACTGTACAGTAGTTAATATAAAAATAACCGTAATACACAGTAGCTACACTAACACAATGAAAATAAAAAAATATCGGTATAACACCACTGTTTACGTACAAAGTTCAACACAGCAAGTCTGAAGCATACCATCGACTGTCTGGCGCCTGGGATAGTATAATGAATGAATCAAGATTTAAATTAAAATCACTATAAACAAACTAGATATGTACAGATTTTTTGCATCTTTTTAACATCACTGAAGCTGGATATGCACATGCAAGGAGAGAAGAGGCCGAGTTAGCAAGTGATGGGATGTTGCGCTGTGCACAAAGGGAAGCGGCACAAAGCATACCAAGTGCAAAGGGAAACAGTAGGTTTGAAATCGTTGAGACACAAAGTACCTATCGCAAAACCGCAAATATGTTATGTTTTTATCTAACAGCTTATGCGGTTCTCTCTATCACGAATCACTGAATACTTATAGGTAGAACCACCAAATACGGAGGCTGACTGTATATGCATATATGTATACATATATATATTTATATATAGATAGAGAGATAGATAGATACTAATATATGGATATGTGCATATATACAGTACAAACATACCTACATACATTATTATTATTATTATTATTATTATTATTATTATCATTATTATTATTATCATTAATTGCTAAGCTACAACCCTAGTTGGAAAAGTAGAATGCTACAAGACCAGGGCTCCAACAGTGAAAATAGCCCAGTGAGGAAAGGAAACAAGGAAAAATATTTTAAGAACCAACCTTAAAATAAATACCAACAAACAAACAGCCATAGACACACACACACACACACACACACACACACATATATATATATATATATATATATGTGTGTGTGTGTGTGTGTGTGCGTGTAAAAAAATTGTTCTTTATTTCCTTAAAACAATGTATCTCAAATCCTCTCATGAGATTATCCAATATAAAACTGATATAGGAACGCAATTATAAAATAATACCGGTATATATAATCAGGTACTCTTGAGATGGAAACTTTTATGTCATTAAACTTTTAATCTTCATGCATTCCACCTGTTACTGGAAATTCATTCTTCACAATAACTATTTCTATATGAAGTAGAATATTAAAATATGAAGCCCGTCGCTACAAAATTTGACTTTTCTTTCTCTTTAATAGCCAAAGCCTATTTTAACTTTTTTGTTGAATAAATTTTATTTCTTTTTTTAATTTGTACTATATGTTTTCCATATTATTTCTCCTAATAGCGAATCTTTATTTCACAGAATTGATTCCACTACGAAATCAGATGATTGAATTTTATGAAGAGGGAATCCTTATATAATCAAATTTAATCTCCTCCCATTGTTACACAAAATCACTCACTCTTATTTTCAATACTTTAAATCCAAAACGTAGGAACGAGTCCCATTTCAGCCTAACAGGATGTATGAAACAAAATCATATATATATATATATATATATATATATACACGGTATTAGTTTATATATATTTATTTATTTCCTTATTTCCTTTTCTCACTGGGCTATTTTTCCCTATTGGAGCCCTTGGGCTTATAGAAACTTGCTTTTCCAACTAGGGTTGTAGCTTGGCTAGTAATAATAATAATAATACACATATACAGTATATACATATATATATTATATATACAGTATATATATATATATATATATATATATATATATATATATATATATATATACACACATTATAACCTTCCCTTTCAATGATAGTCACGATCTCCACTAAAGAAAATACTTTAACAACATTATTTACATCAACATTATTCTTGTGCAAAGAAACACCTACCCTTTTTAACAATATATCACTGTCAGTCGCACATAAATCTTTTCTTTTATTTCAATTCATTTAGCTATCTATTCGTCATTAGATGGTATCAAACGAACTTAAAGAAAAAATAATCACCGCTTTTAGTCTTCAATTTGCCTCTCAATTATACATTTAGTCTTCATTATTTTGCACCAGTTTCTAAGATGACGGTTATTTATCGTTGTTTCCTTTCCTCACTAAGCCCCTGGGCTTATAGCATCCTGCTTTTCCAACTAGGGTTGTAGCTTAGCAAGTAATAATAATCCAATTTCAACCCATTCTTATCACTTATATTCTTTAAGATTAACAATACTTTTCCAAGTTAAGTATAAGATTACATTGAGGGTACACTCAGGCCCACTATTCTGTCTATTTCTCTTCATTCTGCTTCTTAAAGTTTTCATAGTTTATATAGGAAATATTTATCTTAATGTTAGCTGTTCTTAAAATATGTTATTTATCATTGTTTCCTTTCCTCACTGAGCTGTTTTCCCTGTTGGAGCCTCTGGGCTTATAGCATCCTGCTTTTCCAACTAGGGTTGTAGCTTAGCAAATAATAATAATAATAATAATAATAATAATAATAATAATAATAATAATAATAATAAACAAAGAATATTGAAACGTTATTGAAAAAATAATCTCTTATATAGATAAACCTTTAATTGAACAATAATGCCACACTAACATCCATAGAATTCGTTTCGAGAA
The DNA here is from genome assembly GCF_036898095.1 of Palaemon carinicauda. Taxonomy (NCBI): domain Eukaryota; kingdom Metazoa; phylum Arthropoda; class Malacostraca; order Decapoda; family Palaemonidae; genus Palaemon; species Palaemon carinicauda. Next base: position 22,983,100 of record NC_090740.1, read on the forward strand.
TAAAAGTTTGTTAATCCAGGAAATGAAACAAACAAAGAGAACTAATGAAAACGAAGCGATAAGATAAGAGAGAAGAGATAAAAAAAAAACCCGAATCTGAATGGCAGCAAATGTTGGATTTGGATCAACAAAAGGGAATAAGAAATGAAGAGTTCATTAAAAGGGGTTTAAAGCCAGTAAAACTCGAATGGAAATGAAAGAAGCAAGACACATGGTTTGGGAAGGTGCCAAGTTAGTGGGAGAGAGAGAGAGAGAGAGAGAGAGAGAGAGAGAGAGAGAGAGAGAGAGGGAGTGATTTATTTTTCTGGAGAAAGGTTTCTATATGTAAAAAAAATTATATTAACGTTTTGAAAATTATTTTCCATAAATAAACTAAGAGAGAGAGAGAGAGAGAGAGAGAGAGAGAGAGAGAGAGAGAGAGAGAGAGTGATTAATTTTTCAGGAGAAAGGTTTCCATATGTAAAAGAAATTATTTTTATCCTTTTGAAAATTATTTGCCATAATTAAACTAAGAGAGAGAGAGAGAGAGAGAGAGAGAGAGAGAGAGAGAGAGAGAGAGTAATTTCTCAGGAGATAGGTTTAATATGCGAATATAAAAAATTATTCAAAATTATTTGGCATAATTAAACTAATAAAACATTGATTGCGTGTGCGTGTAGAGAGAGAGAGAGAGAGAGAGAGAGAGAGAGAGAGAGAGAAACTAATTTCTCAGGAGAAACGTTTAAAATGCAAATAAAATAGAAAATTATAAAAATTATTTGGCTTAATTAAAATAATAAAACATTGATTACGACAGAAAGAGAGAGAGAGAGAGAGAGAGAGAGAGAGAGAGAGAGAGGAGAGAGAGAGAGAGGGCTAATCTCAGGAGAAAGGTTTAATATGTGAATAATATTGAAAATTATTTGGCATATTTAAACTAATAATATATATTGATTATTAGAGAGAGAGAGAGAGAGGAGAGAGAGAGAGAGAGAGAGAGATAATGTTTATAAGATAAGGAACCAAATGTCTTATGTAACTGTTTTATGATCCACTGATGCCAAATAAAACTCTACCCCTACTCATAAGAAGCCACGTCAGGGAGATTGGCCTCCGATTAATAATTCATAATCTAGGCCCCATCAGCCAATCTACCAAAAGACATCTCCAGATGAGAGAGAGAGAGAGAGAGAGAGAGAGAGAGAGAGAGAGAGAGAGAGAGAGAGAGACATAGGCCTAATATGGTTTGAGAGAATCGTGCCATTCTATATAGGTATGGAATCCGTCTACCGATATTTATGTTTTTGGTTAATCGTTGATATTTGATGAATGTGTCATTGGCAAAACCTCCAGCTTTACAGAAAAAAAAAAAAGAATGAATAGGAAAAGAAAAGATTAAAAAAGTCTTCCATGAAGGGACATGAAGAAAACGAATTTTTCTAATCTTACAAAGATTATCATTTAGAATTAAATTAGAATTTCAATAATCAAAGGTAAATGCACAAATCGCGATTTATCATGCTCTGCATTAAAGAATATGAAACAAGCATTGAAGATTTTGCTTATCAGGGATAAATGTCACATTAAAAATATATATAATAAAACACACATAAGACCAAGAAAAGTCAAGATTTCATCAAAACAGAGAGAAAATCTAAATTAAATCAATGGAAATTTACATCAAGAAAACACTTGTAGAATAAAGAATTCAGAATTGAAATATTATGACCAGGAATGAAATGAAATTAAATAAAACCAATGAATAGCAAAACTGCGATATTGAAAAGTGAACATGTGAAACAAAGAAAGTTAAAAAATGGAGTGACCGAGTGAGAGATCATGAAAGCAAAATACAAGGTAATACTGGAATACTAGTTTCAGAGTATTACTGTCAAAATTGAAATTGTAATATAAGAAACGGGTAATAAAGATATGACATACGTTATAAAAACCCGGGAATATTTAAAAGAAAATTAAGAGAGAGAGAGAGAGAGAGAGAGAGAGAGAGAGAGAGAGAGAGAGAGAGAGACCAACTAATACACTACTTACGAAAATTATATAGAATAAGTCAAGAGTATTTTCTTTAAAATAAATCAATTCATTACACGTATTCCATTTTGAAATTCTTCAAAATCACAAAAGAGAACCTGTCAACATAAGAGGTTTACCAACAAATGTAATATGTCTTTAGCAGTCTCTACAGCTTCACCACCCCTGTGAGCTTAGGATCTGTATGCTGAGTCATCAGCAACCATTGCCTGGCCATCCCTGGTATTAACTTGGGTTAGGAGGAGTCTTGGTTTTAAAATACTCTCAAGAATAACAGATGCAAGGAACAGTGGCAGTGCCCTAGATAGCAGGACAATGCACTAGAAACTTCCCTTATGCTGTTTACATATGATCAGCACCCAAACACCCTCTCCACCTAAGCTAGGATCAAGGAGGGCCAGGCCATGTCTGATGATGACTCAGCAGGTAAACCTATAGGCGTCCGCAACACTCTTCCCATCCTTAGCTCAAAAGGATGGTGAGGTTTTAGGCACTAAAGAAACTATTGAGTTTAAGATGACTCGAACCCCAGTCTAGCGATCGCCAGGCAGAGACGTTTCCAACAGCCGCTCATGAGTCACCTTCAGACTTTCAAAATCAACAAAATTTAATATTAGTTCTAAATCCTAATAAAGATAAATAAAAAAAAAACATATAATAGAAAAAGTGTAGTTATTCAATAGTATATAAAATGAACTTTCGCTGCATAAGGAGAAAGAAGATAAATAAGACTTGCTAGCTACATTTATATGAAATGTCAAATGAATATCATGTTTTAAAGAGGATTGACTCTGCCGCAGAGAGAGAGAGAGAGAGAGAGAGAGAGAGAGAGAGAGAGAGAGAGAGAGAGAGAGACTAATTTCTCCGGAGAAACGTTTAATATGCGAATGAAATAGAAAATCATGAAAATTATTTGGCATAATTAAACTAATAAAACATTGATTATGACAGAGAGAGAGAGAGAGAGAGAGAGAGAGAGAGAGAGAGAGAGAGAGAGAGAGAGAGAGAGAGAGAGAGAGAAAGCTAATATCAGGAGAAAGGTTTAATATGTGAATAATATTGAAAATTATTTGGCATATTTAAACTAATAATATATATTGATTATTAGAGAGAGAGAGAGAGAGAGAGAGAGAGAGAGAGGAGAGAGAGAGAGAGAGAGAGAGAGAGAGAGAGAGAGAGAGAGAGAATTACATCCAAATTATAATACTAACATGGATTTATGAGTACTTGAATGTGCATCACTTAACAATAGAAGGGTGTTCTGTCAAAATACATCTTTATTATTCTACCTATATAATCAATGAATAAAAACTAGGATTTGTATGCAAACAATAATTTCCAAAAAACGCAGAAGAGAAAGAGCTTTAAAGTGACAGGACATAGCGATAAAGTAAATTATGAACGCAATCCAAAATTATAAGGTGATTGTGGAAGAGTGTTTCAAGTTGACCCAAACCAAAATTAAATTTCTTTCTCTACTATATAAAAACATGCAAGAATCCATATTTAATCAGTTACTTATGAACAGAAACTAACAGACCTTTATTTAAAAGGCTAAATATTTGGTTTTTCCTTGTCTCCTTTCCTCACTGGGTTATTTTCCCTGTTGGAGCCCATGGCCTTATAGCAATCCTGCTTTTCCAACTAGGATATGTAGCTTAACAAGTAATAATAATAATAATAATAATAATAATAATAATAATAATAATAATAATAATAATAATAATAATAACAGATAGACCCGAAATTACTGCCAAAATGAAAAACAAAAGTTCCTAATCCCTTTAAGATGGCAATAATGGAATCAGATTAGATTAATTTCAGGCACCGAGGATGGAGAGTCCTTCAGCAAAAACGGAGTCCTTTTATAAATTCAGGTCAAGGGATTCGACGGTCATCCAACGAAATCTGAAATTCGCATTCTTTGCTCCAGTCCTGAGGTCAGTATTTTTTTTTTTATATTTTTTTTTTTTTTATATTTTTCTTTCAGCAATATGGATGTTGAAGTCTAACCATAAAATGTTGAAATTTATATTCCCAGTTCAGGGCTTTGAGTTCCTTTTTTTAATTTAGATATATTCTAAGCCCATATTTATACTCGGAATCTTTGATATGTTATAATTTTACTGGTTCATATTCAGTGGTTCTGTCGTTGGAAATGGATTGCACTTGTCACTCCGGGGTCGCCAACTGTGCGAGGTGGCTGTAAGGTAGAGGCAAGACGAATTAAACCGAGTTTATTCAACAAGACAACGAGCTTATATACATATAGTTGAGAGCAGGAATGACACAAACACTCAAAACAGTACAAAGCATGAGATCGCAAGCTTAAATAGGTGTATATTATGAGTGCGGGCGAGAGCAAGGAATGAAATAAACACCTTTACAGTGTATATACGTATAACATACGTGCAGTACAGGATAATCTTCTAACGAGATTAGGTATCTTCATCTTAGGCTCTGATATTGAAGTTTGTTGTTTTCTAAAGAAAACGGAAATTCCCATTAAATATTTTATTATGAAAAAAAAATCTTGGCACGAGAATAGATGCTGATGATCCTTTATTTAGTATTTTTGGAAACTCTTCAATAATCTAAATATTTTTTTTTCTTTATTTTTTTATGATATTTTACCTCTGACCTTTCCATTTTATTTAACAAAGAGACACTCTGTTTGTCCGAAGCTTTATTAAACAAAGGTAGGGGAGTTTTTATTTTCATCTCTGAGAATAAGATTAAAACGTGATTAAATCATGAAAAGAAATTCAAGAATAACCATTTAGAAGTTTCCTATAAATAATCCAGAAAGATGTTTCATGTTTACAGCATATATAATATACATATATATATATATATATATACACACATATATGTATGTATATATATATATATATATATATACACACATACATACATACATATATATATACATATATATATATATATATAATATATAGTATATGATATATTTATTATGCATGTATGTATGTATGTAAAGTAGTCTTCGGTTCTATATTTACTAGAATAGTTTGTTTTTGAATTTTTTGGAGATATAATATCTCTTGAAGCCTTACTAAATATAAAAAAATTCTCTGAACTATTTTTGTTCCCTGCATTCTACATTGAATTCCACAAATACAGAAAAAAAATAAGCTCTCTGCTCTT
>NC_090740.1:22988792-22991292 GCF_036898095.1 Palaemon carinicauda
AGAGAGAGATAGGCCTAATATGGTTGGAGAGAATCGTGCCATTTTATATAGGTACGGAGCCCGTCTACCAATATTTATGTCTTTGATTAGTCGTTCATATTTGATGAATGTGTCATTGGCAACACCTCCAGCTACACACACACACACAAAAAAAAAAAAAAAAAAAAAAAAAATTAATAGGAAAACAAAGATTAAAATAGTCTTCCATAAAAGGACATGGAGAAAACGAATTTTTCTAATATTACAAAGAGTATAATTTAAAATTAAATTAGAATTTCAATAATCCAAGGTAAATGCACAAATCGCGATTTATCATGCGCTGCATTAAAGAATATGAAACAAGCATTGAAGATTTTGCTTACCAGGGATAAATGTCACATTAAAAACATATACATAATAAAACACACAAACACGACCATGAAAAGTTAAGATTTCATCGAAACGGCAGAGAAAATGTAAATGTTATCAATGTAAATTTACATCAGAGAAAATACTGTAGAATAAAGATTCAGATTGAAATATTATGACCAGGAATGAATGAGATTAGATAAAACCAATGAATAGCAAAACTGCGATATTTAAAAGTAAACGTGAAAAAAGAAAGTAAAAAATAGACTGACCGAGTCATGAAAGCAAAATACAAGGTGATACTGTAATACTAGTTTCAGAGTATTACTGTCAAAACTGAAATTGTAATATGAGAAACGGGTAATAAAGTTATGACATACGTTATAAAAACCAGGAAATAATGGAAAGAAAATGAGAGAGAGAGAGAGAGAGAGAGACGAGAGAGAGAGAGAGAGAGACGAGAGAGAGAGAGAGAGAGAGCAACTAATACACTAACGAAAATGATATAGAATAAATCAAGAGTATTTTCTTTAAAGTAAATCAATTCATTACACGTATTCCATTTTGAAATTCTTCAAAATCACAAAAGTGAGCCTGTCAACATACGAGATTTACCAACAAATGTAATATGTACAAAATGATAGACTTATATAGTATTCAAACCCAATAGTCTTTAGCAGCGTCTGCAGCTTAACCGCCCTTGTGAGCTTAGGATCTGTATGCTGAGTCATCAGCAACCATTGCCTGGCCATCCCTGGTATTAACTTGGGTTAGGAGGAGTCTTGGTTTTAACATACTCTCAGAATAACAGATGCAAGGAACAGTGGCAGTGCCTAGATAGCAGGACAATGCACTAGAAACTTCCCTTAGGCTGTTTACATATGATCAGCACCCAAACACCCTCTCCACCTAAGCTAGGATCAAGGAGGGCCAGGTCATGGCTGATGATGACTCAGCAGGTAAACTATAGGCATCCGTAACACCCTTCCCATCCTTAGCTCACAAGGATGGTGAGGTTTTAGACACTAAAGAAACTTGAGTTTAAGAGGACTAGAACCCCAGTCTAGCGATCGCCAGGCAGAGACGTTTCCAATAGCCGCTCATGAGCCACCTTCAGATTTCAAAATAAACAAAATTTAATATTAGTTCTAAATCCTAATAAAGATAAATAAAAAAAACATATAATAGAAAAAGTGTAGTTATTCAATAGTATATAAAATGAACTTTCGCTGCATAAGGAGAAAGATGAGATAAATAAGACTTGCCAGCTACAGTTATATGAAATGTCAAATGAATATCATGTTTTAAAGAGGATTGACTCTGCCGCAGAGAGAGAGAGAGAGAGGAGAGAGAGAGTGAGAGGAGGGAGAGAGAGAGAGAGAGAGAGAGAGAGAGAGAGAGAGAGAGACTAATTTCTCAGGAGAAACGTTTAATATGCGAATAAAATAGAAAATTATGAAAATTATTTGGCATAATTAAACTAATAAAACATTGATTAGGACAGAGAGAGAGAGAGAGAGAGAGAGAGAGAGAGAGAGAGAGAGAGAGAGAGAGAGAGAGAGAGAGAAAGCTAATCTCAGAGAAGGTTTAATATGTGAATATTGAAAATTATTTGGCATATTTAAACTAATAATATATATTGATTATTAGAGACGAGAGAGAGAGAGAGAGAGAGAGACGGAGAGAGGAGAGAGAGACGAGAGAGAGAGAGAGAGAGAGAATTACATCTAGATTATAATACTAACATGGATTTATGAGTACTTGAATGTGTATCACTTAACAATACAAGGGTGTTCTGTCAAAATATATCTTTATTATTCTACATAATTAATGAATAAAAACTAGGATTTGTATGTAAACAGTAATATCCAAAAACGCAAAGGAAAACAGCTTTAAAGTGACAGGACATAGCAATAAAGTAAATTATGAACGCAATCCAAAATTATAAGGTGATTGTGGAGAGTGTTTACAAGTTGACTCAAACCAAAATTTAATTTCTTTCTCTACTGTATAAAAACATTTAAGAATCCACATTTAATCAGTTACTTATGAACAGAAACTAACAGACCTTTATCTAAAAGGCTTAATATTTGTTTTTTCCTTGTTTCCTTTCCTCACAGGGTTATTTTCCCTGTTGGAGCCCCTGGCCTTC
>NC_090740.1:23011292-23016292 GCF_036898095.1 Palaemon carinicauda
CTTTCCCCAGCTGTAGACCCAGATAAGCATTTGTAAGCATGCCAATTGCATTTCTCGAGAATACACGAATTTGCATCGTGATGTCATCGTTACCTTGCTCAGTAATGCGCATGCGTAACTTTGGCTGCAGTGCCTCGAAAGTCCGCATATGCCGTTAATTATGCTTAAACCATCTGCCCTGCGTAGACAATCCCTTCAAAAGATAAACGTTAACTTTGTGCGAGGAGGTGATATGAAATTAAGGATCGAGTATTTGTCATTTCTAAAGACCATTCTGAAGAAAGGAATGCGCAATTGTCAACATTTCCCAAGGTGTTAAGATACGAGGAAGGAAGACTATACGAGGGTTTTATTGATCGCTTCGGTGAACATCCAAACTAATGTGCGTTTTCAGAAAACTTTATTAAAGAAAATTCAAAAGATGTAAAGTACGGAAGTAAGAAATTTATAAGGAAAACGATGTAGTAATTGAAACATTTACAAAACAATCTAAAGAAAATTTTTAATATTTACTCTCACAACAAAAATTAGTTCTGACAAAATAACCAATAATAGTGATATTATTATTATTATTATTATTATTATTAATTGCTAAGCTACAACCCTAGTTGAAAAAGCAGAATGCTATAACACCAGGGGCTCCAACCGGGAAAATAGCCCAGTGAGGAAAGGAAATAAGGAAAAAAAATTCAGAACAGTAATATTAAAATAAATATCTCCTATACGAACTATAAAAACTTTAACAAAACAAGAGGAATGGAAATAAGATAGAATAGCGTGCCCGAGTGTACCCTCAAGCAAGAGAACTCTAACCCAAGACAGTGGAAGACCATGGTACAGAGGCTATGGCACTACCCAAGACTAGAGAACAATGGTTTGATTTTGGAGTGTTCTACTCCTAGAAGAGCTGCTTACCATAGCTAAAGAGTCCCTTCTACCCTTACCAAGAGGAAAAAGGCCAATGAAAAATTAGTGTAGTAACCCCTTGGGTGAAGAAGAATTGCTTGGTAATATCAGTGTTGTCAGATGTACGAGGACAGAGGACAATATGCAAAGAATAAGCCAGACTATTCGGTGCGTGTGTACGCAAGGAGAAAATGAACCGTAGCCACAGAGAAGGCTTCAACGTATTACTGTCTGGCCAGTAAAAGGGTCTCATAACTCTCTAGCGGTAGTATCTCACCGGGTGGTTGGTGGCCTGGCCAACCAACTACCTACAAGGTAATTAGAAGACACTTAATGTTAGATAAAACAACTATACCTCTAAAGCAATAAGAAGGGTGTAGATATCAAACCAAATATGCACCCATATAAATCTGAAGGGACAGACAAGGCAGATTATATATTCCTTCCTATACTACGATTTCACAGAAGCTTAACATTGGGATCAAAAATTTTATTCATAAATACCATATACGTCATCCCATTCAAAATCTAGATTGTAATGGTGAATTCAAGACGGTATTAGGGTCTCAAATTTACAATTCCCAAAGGTATCATGTCACTCTTAACAAAGACTCCAACTTAGGATCGTTATTAAACAACACAAATTTTTAAATTGATCTTCCTGGTTAGATGGATTTTTTTTCTAAGTAAAGATAAAAAAATCCTTTTTTTCACGATCGTGGCTCGGTATATGGTAAAGTCAATAAAATGTTTTCGTATTATATTTACAGCACATGAAGTCTGAATAATTTACTTATCTTTTAAAACAAATGTGTGCTTGACAACATCCTTTTGCCTATGGTGCTCCTGGGTCATCATCTGAAGTCAGTATTTTGTTGCGTTAATTTTGTAAACGACCTTTCAATATAGACACTGGCCTGGCCAGTCAATTATTTTTTAATATTAAGTACTGCCGTCAATATTTTGTCAACTTAATATTGTAATAGAAGCCTTCAATGTACACCTTACATGATCAATTATTTTTACAATACTAGGTACTGGCGTAAATATATTGCTACGTTAATATTATTATAAAAGCCTTCAATGTACACCCTAGCCGATCAATTATTTTACAATCCTAAGTACTGGCGTCAATATTTTGTTAGCTTAATTTTGTAATAGAAGCCTTCAATGTACACCTTACAGGATCAATTATTTTTACAATACTTAGTACTGGCGTCAATATTTTGTTTCGTTAATAATATTTTGTTACGTTAATTTTGTAAAAGAAGCGTTCAATGATCAATGATTTTTGAAATATTAAGCACTTCTAAAAAATACTGCTCCTCTACAAAAAGGTTTAGAGGCATCTTTTGCTACTTTCGGTAGCTTTGATAAGCAGGAGATGGACTGGCATGGAAGGACTTCATAGGAATTCCTTTGACATTTTCCTGACTATGCAAAGCCAATCATGTATTCCTTTTCTATTCCGACTTTTACAACTGATCTTTTACCGTTGTGAAGGTAAAAATTTATGTTTTTACAGACCCCCCCTGACCATTGTGTTATACTATATTAGTACCAAAATGGAAAAAACTTAGAGGCTAAAATTTTGTGTCGGTAGGATAGTAAAATTGTCGTGTTATCATATCTTGGTGGTATATAATGCTTTCTAGATAATTTTTCTTTATAAAAGGATCGTTTATTAACCAAGACATAAAAAAATATGCAGTTTGTATATGCTTTGTTGTGGGCCACATGGTGCACATTAACATTGAATTATCTAATGGTAATAGTGGAAATATTTTAATATTGTTGTGATGTTAGTATAGTCCTTATTGGCATCATCACTTACATGTAAGTTGTACATATGCCCATCATTAGAGATTATTGGTTACAGTGGTGTAGGATACAACAGATGGCAGATGTAATGTCGTCCTAGAAGTTTCTGCTGATGAGGTCTCTGATGCACTTTAACTGTGACAAGAATGTTCAGACCACCATTGACAGATTCTTGAGGATTCGGCTACTTTTCAATGCTAATGCCATAGATTGCTTAAAGGTGGCCGGGACTGGGAACATTGTGGCCTACAAGGTGACCAGGGCTGGATTCTTAAAACAATACATCTAAAGAAAGCAGGATAAGAAATGCACAAGCTGTTCTGTACGTTTAGCATTGATTTCTTCATTCATGACATCCTCCTCTACCAGAGACACAACATTCTATTGTCATTCCACAAGTCTTTCAGACAAGGAATCTGCCCTGCAGGTCAGCAGCAAGATTGTTATCACCCTTGTCAAGACCCTGAACAAACCACACTAGTCTGTTATCTATGCAGAGAACTGGTGAAAGAATAACAGCATTGTTACCGTCCTGCTGTTGGATAATGGGGCCACAAATGAAGTCAATACACCATTGCAATAAGCAGCATAGGAAAAAAGTATGGGGAAGACCCAATGTTATCAATGAATACGACGGGAAAATGGGTAGCATCGACGAGAGTGACATGCTGAACCAACACTACAATATTCCTATGAGAGCCAGAATAGGGTACATCAAGCTCTTTGTGTAACCCCTGGACTTATGGATTTACAATGTCTGCCTGCTGTTCATGAGAGACTGCAGGGCCTTAACAGAGAATTCCATGCCTCTCAAGACATTTTCCATATTGTAAGAAGTCACAAGCCCATAGCACCAAAATTGACATATATCTTTGCAACGGGACCCCACGCCAGTGTAAAAGAGGGAGGAAAGTCAACATGCTACTAGAGACCCAGCGGTATGATACCAAAGAGTTCTTTATCGCGGTCTTTGTCTCCAACAGGCAGACTTGCAAGAAGTGGGCCCCTGTTTATCAGACACCCAGAACTGGTCCCCCACCCTGTATAACCCAAATAGCGATAATACTGCTGGTAGTGATAATTACTTGATCTCTCCTCTTTGCTCAGTTATACCTCAGGTTCTAATCTTTTCTGTAAATTAATTCTAGCTACTGTATATTTCGACCTTGTGTAAATGTTTCTTCTTCTACTTCTTTGGTTTATTCCCATTTCTGTATGGGGCTGCCGTTTTAAATAAGCCTTTTCCATCTATTTCTAACTCGCACCTCTGCTTCATTAATTCCCTATTCACTCAAGTCCTCCCTACACAGTCCCTCCACCTCCTTCTTGGTCTTCCCATTCTTCTTCTACCTTGAACTTCGATTTCCATAGTATGCCTCCCTACATGATCATCTATCTCTCTAAATAGATGTCCATAACATCTCAACCTTTATTCCTGCAATTCCCTTGATATTTCCAAGGAAATTGCTTATGTTTCCTAATTACAGTCATATTGACGTTTTTACTTTAGTTGAATATTTTTGTGTGTCTAATTATGGTGCTGCAGTACGCTCGTTTTTTTTTTTTTTTTTTTTTTTTTTTTACTGTGCTTGTATATTTTAATCTTAGGTCTATTAGTAGTGCTTTAGTGTAATAATTTTGATATTGTTTCTTTAACTGTACTTGTATATTTAGATGTCTTGTATGTCTTTTTGTAGCTTTATTGCTGTCATTTTGATGATTTTTTTTTACTGTACTCTCATCTTTTGATCTGTTTGTGTTTCCAGTGCTTTGGTCAGTTTTGTTTGTGTTTTAATAGTACTACCTGGTAAATTTAAGTTACAATTATTATGTAAATATAATTTCTTTATATATCTAGATATATCACAGCATTAAAATATAATTTGTTTGAGTAGAAATTTTTCTAATTGAAAAATTATAGAAAAAAGTTCTTTGAATCAAAGTTCTGCCGTGGGTTTACTTCTGATACTTGAAAGACTTTTTTTTTTTTTTTTTACATTTTTATACCGGTAACGGGCACTAAACCCCGCAATGGATACCTTGTTTCCCCGTAAGGCTGGTCAGTAGCCCGAATGAGTCTTATTTTTTGTGCAAGTTTGCCACGTCGGTGTGTGTTTTTTTTTTTTTAAATTGACAGGAGTAAATGTCTTAGAAAAGCCTTAGAATAACATATTAAGATGGAGTTTTCATATCTCCAATATCTCTATGATCGCCCACTAAAGGGTTAAGATTTCACCATAGACGCACTTGGGTGCTAAATAACCGTACAGGAC
>NC_090740.1:23021292-23038792 GCF_036898095.1 Palaemon carinicauda
TCATCATCATCATTATCATTATCGTCATCACCATCATTATTATTAATATTATTATTATTATTATCATCATCATCATCATCATTATCGTCATCACCATCATCATTATTATTATTATTATTATTATTATTATTATTATTATTATTATCATTATCATTATTATTATTATTACGTGCTCAGCTACAAAACTAGTTGGAAAAGCAGGAAGCTATAAGCACAGGGGCCCCAACAGGGAAAATAGCCCAGTGAGGAAAGGAAATAAGAACAAATAAAAGATTTTAAGAACAATAACATTAAAATAAATATTTCCTAAATAAACTATAAAAACTTTAACAAAACGAGAGGAAGAAAAAGTAGATAGAATAGTGTGCCCAATTGTACCTCAAAGTAAGAGAACTCTAAACCAAGACAGAGGAAGACCATGGTGCAGAGGCTATGGCACTTACCTAAGAAAAGAAATAAGATAAAAATGGTAATTCGTGACAGAAGGGAATACTGCTGATGGCCACGTTACATATAACATAAACGTAACAATCATTGCAATATAATACCAGGAATGTAACCCACAACAGATAAAATATATGAACTGCACTAAGTTGAAGAAACCTAAGGATCAAATGGTGAATTCAAGAAATTGCAAATGTTTTCTTAAAGCAAATAGGTGTTACAGACTAATACACATACAAACAAATCCTCTCCAACAACTAAAAACATAACAGACACCTTACACGTCTCGATCTGTCTACCTAACCGCACAAAGACGCCTCGCTGCTGGAAGGGAGGACGCTGGTGAGAGGTACAATACATGAACATAATCTACGCAGGGTCTAAAGCGATGTCAGGCAGGGCAGCCGAACGGGACTATGGTCTACCCCAAAGCCAAATCAAGTCCTTCAAAAGAAGGTAACCGTTCCTACCCCATACCAAAAAAGCACGTTAATAAAAGAAGAATGATCTGGAATTGAAGAGATTATGAGAAAATACGGATTAAGGATACTAAAGATGTCATAAATTGTGGATATGTAAATTTTCAATCTGTCAGTAACAAAACAATTCTAACTCGAGAAATGATAAATGAGAAATATTTCGTTCAAGAAGAAACAGGACTTTCTTGTTCTCTAAATGTTTCGATAATGTGAATTTAAGAATAAACACTAGTTATGCAATGTACTAAGCAAAATACCTAAGAATGTATACGATAAACTGAAAGTGTAGGTCTTGTGAAGAGTAGGGTTCCCTGCGTGATTGGACCAGTAAAGTATATTAAAGTAATGATAAAGTAATGATTAAACTAGTTCAATACAATGGAGAATTAAAGGAGGTAACGAAAGATAAGAAAAACTGCCCGATCAACACAGACATGTGGTATAGAAGAGTATCTTGATACATTCATAATGATAAGAAATTTCTTTGCTAAAACTGTAATTAGTAGATTCCTGCATTTTGCTCATAATTGTCTAGGCGACAGGAAATTTTTTCCTTGAAAGAACCAAGGAGTTAGGAATTTTTGAAAAAATTAAGAGCTACAAAGAAGGCTACATCAATGGCTACTGGTCATACTGTCGTCTAGATTTTAAACTATCGAAAAATCATATTTTATTGAGCGCGTGTTTGTGGGGTTTAGCAGAATATGTCAAGTTTGTGTGAACGCAAATGTGACGAACTTTGCAGATAAATTCACGAAGGGACTTTATCGAGATCCATGACAATAGTTTCTACCAAAAGTTTGAAACCTTGAAAGGTTCAGTTATGTCAACTGGGTTTTTCATATATATATATATATATATATATATATATATATATATATATATATATATATATATATATATATATATATATATATATATATATATATATATATATATATATATCCAACACACAACACTAAAGTTCCTTAAAAACGAATAACGGAATTGAAAGTGATATTTAACTTTTGTAGACTTATATTTTACTGCTTTGCCAATACTTGCAATAACTAATAAATGCATTACAAACAATAATGCTCTTACCAACTTTAATAATTCCCTTTTGATTATAAAAGTTTTGTATCCTGCTAGATTGTGAGGAAAGTATAGATAATGAGAGACACCAATGTCACTTATCTGTCTATTCTTCCACTAAATGCTTCATGAAATGAGCTAGCTTTTTACCTTCCTTATAGGCGTGTGAGAGAGAGAGAGAGAGAGAGAGAGAGAGAGAGAGAGAGAGAGAGAGAGAGAGAGAGAGAGAGAGAGTGCAACGTCCCTCTATATTGGGGTGAACCGACATTGACTATGATATATTAATTAATATTGACGCACAGCTAAATTGTAATTACCGTTACATAATTTTTTTTTTTTTTGTACAAAACATTATTATTTTTGCTACAAATTTTTCCAGTGGGTAATGCTTTAGTGATTAAGCCCCCAATAATTACTAAAATCTTTCTTTCATTAAAATTGAGTAAAATACTGTGGCGTGAAAACACTGGAATTAATATACAAATACCTGTTGTTTGTTTAATATCTGTAGTTTGTAAGTACAAATACAGTACATTATAAATTGCAAAATATATTTGCTCAAAATTTCCAAAACGTAAAATATGTAGTTACTTTATTTTGTTATAAATCTTGAGAATTTCATGACATTCTGACATATCAATGTAAAATTAATCAATGAAGTCACAGGTGAATAATTACAAAATGGGAGATTTGGTAAGGAAGAACACCAAACTATACAACAAATTATCTTCGCTCTAAAGTCTTACTCAAAATTAGCAAGCTAACATTTAAGACACCATCCATACGTCTACACACATTTGAGATACATATAACCAGAATTTAAAGTAACAAACTTGGACTAAATAAAGATGAAAATGTTCCCCACAGAAAAAGTTTCTAAATACCAGAATTACTATTACTATAGCATTTCTTTTAACAAAAGAAAAAAATACTGGTGACCTCATCTCGTAGTTGACATAAAACATAATGTTAATATCAGACCTAACAAAAATTAAATAAGACATCGGACACTTATCAGTTTATTACTCACGTATACTAGTTCTTTATTCTCCTGAGCTATCACTTATGGGGGTCGGTGAACAATCTTAGAATCCTTACCTGGAAAAAAAAGAATATCTTTAGTTAATGTAACAGGTGTTTATCTAATTTTGTCTAATCATACATATAGAACACAAAACTCCTATCACGTCTCTCACTTGATCAATGTTTGCTTAAGATAGCTCACTGTCTTGGGCTACAGTTCTCTTGCTTAAGGGTACACTCGGGCACACTATTCTATCTGATTTCTCTTTCTCTTGTTTTGTTAAAGTTTTTATAGCTTATATAGGGAATATTTATTTTAATGTTGTTACTGTTCTTAATATTTTATTTTTCCTTGTTTCCTTTCCTCACTGGGCTATTTTCCCTGTTGGGGCCCCTGGGCTTATAGCATCCCGTTTTTCCAACAAGGGTTGTAGCTTAGCAAATAATAATAATAATAATAATAATAATAATAATAATAATAATAATAATAAGAAGAAGAAGAAGAAGAAGAAGAAGAAGAAGTTCAATCGGATAAATGTAAGAAAGAGAGTAGCAGCAATAAAAGGTAATGAGTGAGTGAATAATGGGATATTGATCAAGAAAATATTTCGGATGATGGTGGCAAGCAAAAAGTGAAAAAGTAAATAAGAAACAATGAAAATAGCAGCGTATAGAAAAGATTAGGAGGAAACCTGGAATATCTATGAAACGATGGAATCTACGAAATGTGAAACTGAAGGCTACTCAAATGAATTAATTGCTTAAAACATAAAGTAAACAAAGAACTGAAAAGACGAGAAATAGGGAAATAAAGAGACGTGGTAAAGAGATTACCATAAGCGAAAGGATGGTTTAATGCTTTGAAATGGATTGGCCATGCGGAGAGAATGGTGAATGATAGTCTAGTGAAAAAAGGCAACAACTCAGAAGTAATAAAAGGAAAACATGAGAGGAAGATCTGAATAGGCTTCATACATGGTATGCAATATAAAACAGAGAAGAGAGATTTCACCATCCAAGAAGCAGGAGTACGTGAAAGATAGAATGAGAATGGTGATATATCACTTGGGTGCAAAGCACTGTTGAATCAGGCATTTGTTACCAACACTGGAGGTGCACCCGTAACTAAGCACTTGAGGTGAAAAAGTAGCAATGATAATTGGCTTGGCTTTAACCAGAAGCATGTTTCTATCACGAGGAACAATCTTCAAGTACACACACACACACACACACACACACACACACACACACACACTATATATATATATATATATATATAATATATATATATATATATATATATATATATATATATAAATATGTGTATACATATATATATACATATATATCATATATATATATATATATATATATATATATATATATATATATATATATATTTATATATATATATAAATATATATATATACACATATATATACTCATATATATACTGTACATAAATATATATAAATATATATATATATATATATATATATATATATATATATATATATATATATATATATATATATACATATACACAAAGAGGGCGAGATTAAATACTGATTTTAAGTTTTCTGGCATCCTGCCATCGAAGGTCATTGACGCCGTGAGAGAGAGAGAGAGAGAGAGAGAGAGAGAGAGAGAGAGAGAGAGAGAGAGAGAGAGAGAGAGAGAGAGGGGGGGGGGGAGAGCCTTTCTGAGTGGGGATACCATAACGTGGTGAAAGGGATTGTGTATTGTCATGGTCGGCAAAGCTGTACTATATATTCAGCGCCACCCCTACAAGGTTCCTTTGTAGAGAGCGATCACACTAAAGTCTCCAACATCACCAATCCGTAATGGCCAGCATGGTGATGAAATGGTCAAACCCTTGACATGACTAAGGATATGTCTGAGGCTTTTGTCTTGCAGTGGATGAGAAACAGCTGCATTGTTGTTGTTGTTGATGTAAACGTGAAGAAAATCTGCTTGCCTGCCTCATGGACAAATTATGATGAATTTTTTATGTATTGTAATACTGAAACATAAACATTCCTTGCTATCATTAAATCGATGTTGGAAAAACAATTGTTCAATGGAATATAATTACTTAAATATGCCAAAATTTGGAAAATATGAGGAGAGAAGTTTAAAAAAAAAAATTTTTTTGCATATAATGTAAATATTATCGAAGACAATAATGCTAAAGTTAGTGTTGCTGTTGCACTCTTCGGTAAACACCCTAATCATAAGAACCCAAGTAAAGACTTAATTTGTGGCCGAAACAAAGGTGTTCTGAAATGGGGAGGCACAGCTGTTTCGGTCATAATGCAAGGCGAGTTTTGTTTGAGGAAAGTTTAGGCGCGCACGCTCTCTCTCTCTCTCTCTCTCTCTCTCTCTCTCTCTCTCTCTCTCTCTCTCTCTCTCTCTCTAGTAATTTAAAACCAAGCTCATACAAATACTAGAAAGAGGGAAAGTAAATCGAAGGCATCAAAATAGGCGAAGAAAAAAAAAAAGAAAGTAATACACGAAATATAAAAACTAAATGAATTAAGTTTATCTAAAAACTAAATTTAAACAAAAATGAGCCTAATAAAGAATGAGATATAATCAATTTTAGAATATAAAGGAAAGACTATAATTAATTTTACTCTAGGCTGTTCACTAGCGATGAAATAAGAGCCGAAATGAAAACAGAAAAAAAAAAATCCGATACAAATTAATTCTGGAAACAACTCCGTTTGGTGTCTGGAAAAAAAAAACCGATGATTTCGATATCAAAACCCTTAATAAGTATTAATGGTACTTCGTACGTGATCAATAATAAAGTTTTTAATAATCTTCTCAACAATTAAAACCTCAAATTAATCTTCGCATTGGATGCGGACGCCGAGTGCAAAATTACCATTCAACGCCAATCCATCGGGAAACACATTAACGTGTCCTTCTTTCCATGAAAATAACGGATTGCACGGTGTCCTAATCACGACTTTCAACCACTCAACATAAAATAGAGGACATTGATAATAATTTCTAACGGAAAAACAAACCATAAAGCAAACCCTCACTGAAAGGCTCGAAGCCGAGGTCAAAGCCGGTTTGCACCAGCGAAGTCATCCATGATCTACAATGCAAAACGTCCCTGGAGATGAAAAGCTCGAAGCCGAGGTCAAGGCCGGTGCGCGAATCCGAATGTGGTTCCGATATCTACTTAAAGCACACTCTGTTAATCATTTCGAAACCCGTGACAGAGGCTGAATCCAAATATACTCTCATACAAATCTATCCTGTTTACAATTCACAGAGCAAATAAAAAGAAGGGGCAAGGGGGGGGGGAGGTACCTGGAGGGGGGTACCTGGAGTGGGGGGAAGGAAATGGGGGGGGGGGGGTTAGTGGAATTATCCTGACTATCGCAATTCATTAGTAACATTGTACGCCACTAAGGCCTTTGATGTTCTCAACAAATGAATGTCATTCACTGATTCATTAATTAGGAAACTAATTGGAGTACATTAATTGATGCAAACTAATTGCTGCCACTTCGAATCGACTCCTTTAATGAAAGAAATAATGGGAAAAAAGTTAATGAACCAGTGAGTAAAGATGATTGCCGAGTTACTGAAAATGGAAGTTGGATACTTCTCGAATAGTAATAATAATAATAATAAATAATAATAATAATAATAATAATAATAATAATAATAATATAATAATAATAATTTTGTACTTTTATTATTGTATTGTGTGATTCAGAATACATACACATAGAACAGATCAGTGTAATGAATTTTATCAAAATTAACATCAACTAAAAGAAAAATAAATCAATAAAACTTGGAGACAGCAAATCTCCCTCAAGACTGAACAGTTTCTATCTTTTCCTAACTACAACTCCTCTCATCAGGGTATGACTATTCCCTCTCCCCCTATCAGAGTAATGGGGAGAGACGGTATGGCAATGGCGCTGAGCCTGACCGGAAATACAAACAATCATACTTTATATATATATATATATATATATATATATATATATATATATATATATATATATATATATATATATATATATATATATATATATATACATATATCCAGCTAAGCTATAACCCTAGTTGGAAAACCCGGATGCTATAAGCCCAAGGGCTTCAACAGGGAGAATTAGCCCAGCGTGGAATGGAAATAAGGAAAAAAAATAACTACAGGAGAAGCAATCAGCAATTGAATAAAAATATTTTAAGCTCAGTAACAATATTAAATAAGATCTTTCATATATAAACTATAAAAAAAGAGCTAAAGGGTCCCTTCTACCTTTACCAAGAGAAAGTAGCCACTGAACAATTACAGAGCATTAGTTAACCTCTTGAACGAAGAAGAATTGTTTGGTAATCTCAGTGTTATCTGGTGTTTGAGGACAGAGGAGAATATGGAAAGACTATACCAGACTATTGCGTGTATGTGAAGGCAAAGAAAAATGAGCTGTACCCAGAGAGATGGATCCAATGTAGTACTGTCTGCCCAGTCCAAGGACCCAATAACTTGCTTGAGAGAGAGAGAGAGAGAGAGAGAGAGAGAGAGAGAGAGAGAGAGAGAGAGAGAGAGAGAGAGAGAGAGAGTTAAGCTTGCTTGAGGGTATACTCGGGCACACTATCTAATTTCCTTCCTCTTATTTTGTTAAAGTATTTATAGTTTATATAGGAAATATTTATTTTAATGCTGTTATTCTACTTGAAATATTTATTTTTCCTTGTTTCCTTTCCTTACTGGGCTATTTTCCCTGTTGGAGCCCCTGGCCTTATGGCATCGTGCTTTTCCAAGTAGGGTTGTAGCTAAGCAAGTAATAATAATAATAATAATAATAATAATAATAATAATAATAATAATAATAATAATAATAATAAAGGGGAGACAACATAATTTTTGCATGCAAAATCCATATTTACAGGTTCTATTATATATATATATATATATATATATATATATATATATATATATATATATATATATATATATATATATATATATATATATATATATATATATATATATATAAAAAAAAATAATGAGATCACTATTCACTACACCATATCTCGCTTACCTTATCAATTCCTACGAGGGATCTTAAGACAATAAAATTGCTCTCACCCTAAAGCAAACAATCAGTAGGTATGTTAAACAATTGAAATGGGTGATAAACAGGTGATTCATAATCATTAATTAATAATTTTATCATCTAATTGGTATTAATAACATGCAATAATTATATTTTCAACTATTCTTGAATGAAAATTCACTTTAAAAAGTGACATTGATTATGAAAGGTGTACGAAAAATTCTGTATTGTTCATCATTATTCCACTACCTGATTACTACATAAAAAATCTCTTTGTGCAGAACTTGGGGGAAATAATCATTCTATCCAACTAAGGCTGTAAAACTATGGTAATTGGTGTCGGATATGTTTCATAAGCAATAATCAATTTGACGTAGAAACACGAGAACTGTTAATAGAGAATCGTTAATAACAATTTGAATATAAATACGTTTAAGCCGTAAGTCCTAGATTAATTTCTAAATCGTGAACTCCTGGAGAGATGTCTATATGAACACTTTATATACAGAATCGAACTTATGCAATTAAGTGAGTTTGGTTTGGATACGAATAAGGGATAACTGACAATAAAAGGAAAATCAATGAATTTATAAAAGTCGGGTCCTTAATAATAGATACAGTATATTCAAGTAAAAATTCTTTGGAAAAAAATAGTCAATTTATTTTTCAAATAATTACCTGAATATGTAACGTTTTGTATTCATAAGTTATGATTTGATTTGAACATAAAATTTAGGTTTCAAGCCAAGCACTGGGGAATCAAAGGCCATTCAAAGCTTTATAATGCAAATTAATCAACCACACCCGTACTCTCACACTTGGTATCATTTTAACTTCTAAAACCAATCACACAACTTTCATACAATAATATCTAAATACAAAATAAGGAGGGATTAAAAGGATTGAAAAATAAATTAATGAAATTGATTAATGCTCATGATATAAACCAATACTCTGCATAATTTTTTTCAAGTTCAGGGTATTGCAATTTTCCCCAAAAATATCTCTTAAAGGTTTGTCCAGGAGAAAATGTGTCCTCCTCTGAAGATTAAAACAGTACAATCGACTAGAATATGTTTGATATATATTATCACTTGACAGGTATTACAAAGAGGGAACTGTCTCCCTTCACCACTCTTCATTAAATAATCGTGGGTTGCATGTGTATGGCCAATACGCAGTCTAATTAAAATGATATCATCCCTCCTACATATAGAATTACAAGATGACCATTTACACACTGAAGAGTGGATTTGATTCAATTTTGTATTGGTGGTCAGTTCAGACCATCGAGCCTGCCACTTCTTCTTACAGTAAAAATGTATCTGCTTTTAAGGTCTTTGTAAGGAATACTTATGGGAGATAGATTAAGTAGCCTTGAAGCTTCATTAGCTGCCTTATCTACCTGTTCATTTCCATACACCCCAACGTGGGCAGGGACCAGCAGAAGTGAACACTGACATTCTTCCTAGACTGCAGTAGTACGAACCAGTCCTGCACCTCTTGTACTAGATGATAGCCTTGCATAATTTGTTTAATTGCGAGTAAAACGGTATTGGAATCCGTAAAAAAAAAAAAAAAAAAAAAAAAAAAATCGATTACCATTTATAAAAATATATCGGACTGCGAGAATTATTGCATACAGCTCAGCAGTAAGTACTGAACAAGAGGATAGAAGTTTCTTTCTATCAACAATATCACCCACCACAACTGCACTTCCAACTCCTGCAGCCGATTTGGAACCATCCGTAAAAACATGGTCACCCACGATGTTGAGCAGCATGATTTAAAGTCTCACTTTTCATTACCTTACCGAGTAAGGTATTTTTTGCTTCTTCCGTAAAACATATTTTAACGTTTGGATTGCACCAAAGAGGAGACTTGGGATATCCTACCTCTGCTATCTATGCTATAAACAAGCCTACTTCACAGGCATAATTTTTTCAGCTGTACTTCAAAACGCTTGGGTACTTTTGATCTGTTAGGAGCTCGACCTAAAGGAGCCTTAACATATTTACTATTAGGATTGTTTCTTATACCGAGGGACCTAGCTAACAAACTCTACTCCTCTCTACGGATGCAAAGGAGAGGCATGCCAGAATCCACTTACAGACTATCAATGGGAGATGTTCTGTATGCACCAGTGCAGATGTGGAGCCCCATATTGTGAACAACATCAACTTCTTTCTAGTAAAGAGTTAGTAGCTGACCCATAATTTTGACATGCATAGTCTAACCAGCTCAGACACAAAGATGTATAAATTCTAAGCAAAGTTTTTCTATATGCACCCATATCAAAATATGATAAAACTTTCAAGATGTTTAGTGACTTTTTAACCCTGATGGATATGTCATTTATATGGGGACTTCAGGTCATTTTCTTGTCGAAAATTACACAAAGAAACTTGATATTATCCTCATAGGGCAAAATACTATCACTTAAGAAAAGGGTGGGGATCTGTTCCCAGAGAATTTGTCCATGCAGAAGCAGCATTTATAGCAATTTGTAGCTTTTGGCATGATTGTAGTGCAGATCATCCACTACAATAAATTGCAAAATCATCAACAAATAGTTACCTCTGTATGCCAGGAGATAGGTGACACACGGGACTATTGATAGCAACAGCATATAAGGTCTCACTCAGTACGCATCCTTGGGGGACACCTTCTTACATGTAGGATGAAGACAGTTCTGACCCTACTATTATTTTAATTAATTGGTTTGATAAAAATTCTTCAATAAAAGAAAAGTTGAATAATTGTCCTCTTCGTCAAAAGGGGAAGCATTGGTGGAGGTCTTGAAGATGGAGAAGTGCCTGTCCATAAAGGCGTTGACTTTGTCATCAGGTCTTTCATCAGCAAAATATCGACATCAGGGATGGCAGCACATACAGGTTCAGGTAGGAATCGTACCCAAAGGGCACAGAATAGACTCACATCCTGAGGAGAGCCGCCTGTGGCAGGTTCCAAGTGAGCAAAGCCTTTTGGTCCCCCAACAGTTGTTGAGAGAGCTGAAAATGCTTGGGCATACTGGCTGCTGGCGATGGTGAATACTACTCCAGTAGCTATGATTTCAGAGTGTTGTACGCTACTGAGGCATCCCCTAGGAAGTAAAGGCAATCAAAGATTTCCGGAAAAGTGTCCTCAGGGATTGTCACAAGAACATAATCTGCTATGGAGCTTGAGCGAGTCATGCCCTTCATGTCAAACTGAACCTCGGCATACTGAAACCAGGTAATCGCTTCCCTACTGGCAAAAGAAAGCAGTTTCATTGATGCGGCGTGAATAGAATACTCATGGTCAGGGGGCGGTATTGGTAAACAGTAAGGCAAATCAGTGAGGGGAAGGCAGGAGGGAGCTGGTTCACTGGTGGTCACCAATTGTGCGAAGTGGCTGTTAGGTACTAACAGGCAGGTGAAATAAATGCAAGGGAAGTTTATTCATCAAGACAACGAGTTTATATACAGACAGTCAGGAGCAAGAATGACACAAAATTCAAACAGTATAAAACATGTGATAGCAACCTTAAACAAGTTTCTATCATCAGTGTGGGGGAGAGTGGAAGGGAAAAAATACGTTACAGTATACAAGCTTAAATGAAACAGGTGCAGTACAAAAAAATACATAATGGGCAGAACTGTATCCCAATTACATGAACAGCTCACCAAGTCCTTACATAACTTAGAAATTACTTTAATAACTGGCATTAGCATGTTACTATTAAGGGTCCTTCCATTATGATTGGCAAGGTAAATTTCCCTGTACAGTTGGTGATTGCTTCCAAAATGAACGTGTGGTAGTTGGAACGCTTTAGATGAAAGTAAAATGCATCCTGAGTTAGGAGAAGAAAATCTATGAAACATTTATCTGCCACAAATAATATGAGTCGTACTTCATTGATGGAATGCATATTCCCATACCCAAACAATTAACAGACAAATTGTTCTGCTTGTCTCAGCATTTGTTATGAACATTATGGTGTCTTTCCAATTTCTTTAATAACTCTGCTGTCTCCTGAAATGTCTTCCATGCGGTCTTATTTACCTTTGCCTGTAAATTGGCTTGTGATGTCAGAATTACTGGAACAAGTAAACTGAGGGCATAAACTGTGATGAACTTTGGAACTTTGATGGCCCCATATGAATCCATAGTTCTTTGGACAATTTGTCTCTGTGTCCAAGTACCAGGACAAGAACATCTGTTTCTTTGCACGCAGAATTAGACAAATGTCTACTTCAACTGATGGCAAAAGTCGTCTTGAGAGAAATGATACCAATCTGGCTACTTTCGTTCAGCTGTACTAGCAGGATTGGCTGCCTCAATGTGTCTTTGAAATTAGATGAATTGGTGAATGATGAGAAATAGATTTTATAACATTTCAATTGCAGAGATTCATCAGAAAGTGTGATCAAACTCCTTTCCAGTAACTCAACGAGGATGAAGTATTGTTCAAACTTACTGTATATTTAGTCATTTTGTTCACTGAGTATTGGAAGGCTGTGTTTCTTCGCATGTGAAATAGCGAATAAAATACAGAAGCCAAACAATACATACAACGTACATGAGACAGCAATTATAATTAACAAACCATTTTAGAAGGGTGACCTTCAAATGCTGATAATAATAATAATAATAATAATAATAATAATAATAATAATAATAATAATGAATACTAAAGGAAGAGAAGAACGCACACACATATTCTAAACTGGTAACAGACCCAAAAAAAAAGTCCTGTTGTTTTTTTTTATCGGTACCCAACGAATAATGTAAAAATTAATTCCCCTACAACTTCAGTGACACACATACCGTATGTGGCCAGGAATTTAAAAGCAATTATAGAGATAATTGCTTTTAAAATGCTTTCTAATTTCACACATCCCTTTTTCATTTCAACTTAAATGAATCACATTATCGCTTGAGAGCGGCCCCTAAAAAAATTACAAAAAGGAAAATAATTTTTTAAAAAATTAAGTGAATGTGTAAGCATTCAACATTACGTAACAGGTATATATGTTTTCTTGTTTAAAATAATTCCAGTACTTCTCAATCATTGGGTTGTAGTGACTGATGTGGTAACGTCCCTGACTGTTGAACACCAGAGGGGAGGTTAGAGTCCCGCTCCAACTCGTTAGTTTCTTTTGTCGTTGCAACCTCGCTATCCTTGTGAGATAAGCATGGGGGTTTGGGAGACCCTATAGGTCTATCTGCTAAGTCATCAGCAGCCATTGCCTGGCCCTCCATAGTCCTAGCTTGGGTCGAGAGAGGGGTTGGGCGATGATCATATGTACAAATGATCAGTCTCTAGGGCATTGTCCTGCTTGACAGCCAATGTTACTGTCCCTTGTCTTTGCCATTCATGATCGGCCTTTAAACCTTAAAATTCCCATCCATGAATATATATAATAGGTTACCACTTCCTTCCAAGAAAATTTTTCTTATATTTTGGAACCTATTTCTGAAATGCAAAAATGCCAGAGATTTACGTTGAAATAAATACCATCTAGAGAATGAAGAAGCAAAGAAGAGGTTTCTTAAAACGAAAATCGTTTGCCTTCCACTTAAGCATCCAAGGAAGGTCACGTGACTCCCATGCCAAAGTCTGTAATGGATTTATATTGAAGTCCAGGAATTTCATTGACATACTTCTACTAGAGCTGTGAATCACAGGATGCCAAGACGCCTCATTTCACAACTTTTTATTTTTTTTTTTTATCTTTTTAAGTTGGAAGGGACGAATTGGACAACGGGACAGAATGAGAAAACCAATGAATGAAGACTGAATACGAAATCTCTGTTAATTTGGACGATAAATTTACGACAGAGATGAGATAAAGCCTAATGACTTTAGCGCTTACATAAAGCTAAGGTAAGTCAAATTGAAGGCGCTGAAGAGGTGAGAAAAGAAACTGCATAAAAAGATAATATATACATTAATTATCAGTGTAATTAGTTTTCCCTTTCATTAATGGTTATATAACAAGAAAAATCCATTTGTGTGTTTCTATGTGCATGTAAGTGCCTTCACGTATATACTAATTATACTTTTGAAGTTAAACCTTTTCAGGGTGTCAAATAATTAAAAAAATTAATTGAATAAATTATTTTATATCTGACAAAAATTTATGTAACTGAATCACAATCTGATTCATATAAATATCTATAAAGCTTGTCCTTGGTCCATTACACACACAACAGCGAAGCATAATTTCTATCTCAGCAGTGAATTTAGGTAAACTCTACACACAAACAGACAAAACCACTCAAGTAAAAATAAAATCCGGAAAACTTGTTTTGATTTGGCTTTGGCCGACAAAAAAAAAAAAAAAAGTTTAACAAAAAGACTTCCTGAAAATCATTGTGATTGAAAACCCTTTCTTTAGAATGCAGATGGACTCGGACTGGCAGCAATTTTTTTTGTGCAAAGAAATATCAGAACTCTCTCTCTCTCTCTCTCTCTCTCTCTCTCTCTCTCTCTCTCTCTCTCTCTCTCTCTCTCTCTCATGTATATATATATATATAATATATATATAATATATATATATATATATATATATATATATATATATATATATATATATATATATGCATAAATATATGAAAGAGAGAGAGAGAGAGAGAGAGAGAGAGAGAGAGAGAGAGAGAGAGAGAGAGAGAGAGAGAGAGAGAGAGAGAGAGAGAGAGAGAGAGAGGGGGGGGGGGGTCAACTGCATCACTGTAATTGTTAGAGCTACTTTCGTCTTGGTAAGGGTAAAAGTCTCTTTAGCTATAGTAAGCAGCTCTTCTAGGAAAAGGACACTCCAAAATCCAACCATTGTTTTCCATTCTTGGGTAGTGTCATAGCCTCTGTACCATGGCCTTCCGCTGTCTTGGGTTTGAGTTCTGTTGCTTGAGGGTACACTCAGGTACGCTGTTCTGTTTTGTTTATCTTCTTGTTTTGTTAAAGTTTTTTTTAGTTTATATATATGAATATTTATTTCAATGTTGTTACAGTTCTTAAAATATTGTATTCTAATTGTTAATTACTTCTCTTATTTCTTTGTTTCCTTTCCTCAATGGGCTATTTTCCCTGTTGGAGCCCCTGGGCGTTATAGCGTCCTGCTTTCCCTACTAGGGTTGTAGCTTAGCAAGAAATAATAATAATAATAATAATAATATAATTACAATGAATAGACAACATCTTAGTGGTCCAAAAATCGAAGAAAGCATCGCTTCAGACAAACCGAGTTCCCGATAGTTTTAAAGATAACAGGAAAAAGGTGTTTAGTCCACGTTTCTTCATTTATTATTTGGCATCGATACATGTTTCGAATCACTCCGTGACTCTTCGTCTGTCCTACATTAGTTGGGCGATGGAATTATACTTTAATATAAAGGCTATAGTGGTACATATCTTAAGATACATGCGTATTTCTATCATTTGATGGAACTTATTTATCACTATGTCCTATTTCCATTATGCATGTATTCCAGGATCTTATACAAATATCCGTTCCTAATTTCATAGAAATTCCTAAATATTTATTTATCCCAAAATATAGTGAAACTTACCACGGTTTTTCATGTACAAAGAAATATTATTTTTTTTTTTTCATTTATAGCCTTAATAGTTTTGCATCTCAGAAGGATGAGCCCTAACCAATTTAGTCTCCTTGTTCTGTCGAAAGGTCTTCTTATACGGGAGATTCCATGAAAACCATCACATCCGTGGTACAGCTGTACTTTCTGAAGCCACAAAATATACGAGACATATGCATATAACATTACAAATATTACATAAATCCTCATAATTATATTAATGTGTAAATGGAAATATTGTGTTCTGTGTGGAATGTGACAATTAGTGGGTAATAGAACTTCATCAGGACCAAATTGCTTGTAATCGCAAATTCCAATTGTCATTAGGAAAAGAGTAAAGCAGGACTCAGCCTTAAATGTGGCCCACTACTTTTTACCTTTTCCTCATGTGTTCTAATGTCTACATGATCCCCTAGCATCTCCTTTTCCCTTTGAAAATAATCTACATTATGTTCAGTATGGGATTCCTTAGTAAAATCATTAAAGAAGAGGGACAAAGTATCCATTACTACCATAGGATCAGCAATGATTATAAAAGTTTTCTACATTAGTGTTTGTGTCATACAAGAGATTGATTTAGTAGCTATTTTTTTTACTTTCTTCCATACTCAGGAAAGTAGAGTTCTAGTATTAATTGATGATGGAATAAGAACTTTGTGCAACTTTAAAAATATTTGTAAAAACGGTGTTCTTGTCTTATTGAATTCCATTTAATAGTTTGCATACTTGTGACTTCTAAACCATGAATTTTCTATGTTGAGTTCTACCAAAGAACTGTTCAAAGTGGAGAGGTATGGTCGTTCAAAAATTTCGAAGCCCTCAATATAGTGCGGTGACACTGGAGATACATACAGCATCTTTCTCGAAAGATACTACTTAGCAGGATAACCAATGAAACTTTTTATATATACAAAGTTTGCTTGAATCTCTCTTTTATTTCTGTATTCCAATTCCATCCCATTCTAACAGGGGGGCTTCGATGTACATTGATTATAATTAGTGAGTGACCACTTGTGTATGTCATCTATCGCTTCCCAATAAAATTTTTTGATTAAGTGATTTCTACAGGCAGAAAGATCAAACACTGATAATGTCCTTGTTCCGGTGAGTAAATCTATTGATTTCTTTGTATGCATTACACCAATATTTCAGTTTTCAATAATGGAGAAATATTAATTGTCCCATTGCTACGGACTGAAAGTTCCTGCATCAACCGGTGTTGTAAGTGATAAGCATCAGGGTGACATGTACTCGTTTGTGCAAGAAATATTAAGGGGTTTTCACTACTGTTATCTGTATTGCAATGTGAATATAAGAGATATATTTAATGTACCAGTTCATTTCCTTTGCCTTTCGTCCTTTGTTAATTTCATTAAGTTATAGAAAATCCATTATTCTATTTTCTGAGGTGAAAAGGTCTACAGGCATTTGGTGAAAGGATTTATAATATCTCAAATGTCATTCCATTTTAATTTTCAAGGAAAGTGGTGGTTTGCCCATATACATCTACAACGAGCGAATAAATGTTTGTTTGTGAAACACCCCTCCTCATACTCAGCGTTCAAAGAGGACGAGGCATCAATCATGTAGCAAAAATGCAGTTTCTGATGGCTTCACTTTCAGGAATGTGTCTGTATGTCTGTACAAACCAATTTGGTATTGACTCAACACTCATTGGCCCAACTTCCGATGCGCCAAAAGGACATCCTTATTATTATTATTATTATTATTATTATTATTATTATCATTATTATTATTATTATTATCATTATCATTATTATTGTTGTTGTTGTTAACCATGATTGA
>NC_090740.1:23042882-23050382 GCF_036898095.1 Palaemon carinicauda
AGAGAGAGAGAGAGAATGGTTAATAAGTGGTGTTTGTAGGAGAGGGTCCCATCCATCCATATACCAAGGCACTTCCCCCAATTTTGAGGGGTAGCCGACATCAACAAGGAAACAAAACAAAAAGGGGACTACTCTCTACGTTCCTCCAGCCTAAACAGGGACTCAGCCGAGTTCAGCTGGTACTGCTAGGGTGCCACAGCCGAACCTCCCACATTATCCACCACAGATGAAGCTTCATAATGCTGAATCCCCTACTGCTGTTACCTCCGCGGTCATCTAAGGCACCGGAGGAAGCAGCAGGGCCTACCGGAAAGGTGTCACAATCGCTCGCCATTCATTCCTATTTCTAGCACGCTCTCTTGCCTCTCTCACATCTATCCTCCTATCACCCAGAGCTTTCTTCACACCATCCATCCACCCAAACCTTGGCCTTCGTGTTGTACTTCTCCCATCAACTCTTGCATTCATCACCTTCTTTAGCAGACAGCCATTTTCCATCCCATGGCCAAACCACCTCAACACATTCATATCCACTCTAGCCGCTAACTCATTTCTTACACCCGTTCTCACCCTCACCACTTCGTTACTAACCCTATCTACTCGAGATACACCAGCCATACTCCTTAGACACTTCATCTCAAACACATTCAATTCTGTGTCTCCATCACTTTCATTCCCCACAACTCCGATCCATACATCACAGTTGGTACAATCACTTTCTCATATAGAACTCTCTTTACATTCATGCCCAACCCTCTATTTTTTACTACTCCCTTAACTGCCCCAACACTTTGCATCCTTCATTCACTCTCTGACGTACATCTGCTTCCACTCCACCATTTGCTGCAACAACAGACCCCAAGTACTTAAACTGATCCACCTCCTCAAGTAACTCTCCATTCAACATGACATTCAAACCTTGCACCACCTTCCCTTCTCGTACATCTCATAACCTTACTCTTACCCACATTAACTCTCAACTTCCTTCTCTCACACACCCTTTCAAATTCTGTCACTAGTCGGTCAAGCTTCTCTTCTGTGTCTGCTACCAGTACAGTATCATCCGCAAACAACAACTGATTTACCTCCCATTCATGATCATTTTCGTCTAACAGTTTTAATCCTCGTCCAAGCACTCGAGCATTCATCTCTCTCACCACTCCATCAACATACAAGTTAAACAACCACGGCGACATCACACATCCCTGTCTCAGCCCCACTCTCACCGGAAACCAATCGCTCACTTCATTTCCTATTCTAACACATGCTTTACTACCTTTGTAGAAACTTTTCACTGCTTGCAACAACCTTCACCAACTCCATATAACCTCATCACATTCCACATTGCTTCCCTATCAACTCTATCATATGCTTTCTCCAGATCCATAAACGCAACATACACCTCCTTACCTTTTGCTAATATTTCTCGCATATCTGCCTAACTGTAAAAATCTGATTCATACAACCCCTACTTCTTCTAAAACCACCCTGTACTTCCAAGATTGCATTCTCTGTTTTATCCTTAATCCTATTAACCATTACTCTACCATACACTTTTCCAACTACACTCAACAAACTAATACCTCTTGAATTACAACACTTATGCACATCTCCCTTACCCTTATATAGTGGTACAATACACGCACAAACCCAATCTACTGGTACCATTGACAACACAAAACACATATTAAACAATCTCACCAACCATTCAAGTACAGTCACACCCCCTTCCTTCAACATCTCAGCTTTCACACCATCCATACCACATGCTTTTCGTACTCTCGTTTCATCTAGTGCTCCTCTTCACTTCCTCTATTGTAATATCTCTCTCTCATTCTCATTTTTCACCACCGGCACCTCAACACCTGCAACAGCAATTATATCTGCCTCCCTATTATCCTCAACATTCAGTAAACTTTCAAAATATTCCTCCCACCTTTTCCTTGTCTCCTCTCCTTTTAACAACCTGCCATTTTCCATCTTTCACTGTCTCTTCAATTCTTGAGCCAGCCTTCCTTACTCTCTTCACTTCTTTCCAAAACTTCTTCTTATCTCTTCATATGACTGACCCAATCCCTGACCCCACCTCAGGTCAGCTGCCCTCTTTGCCTCACGTACCTTGCACTTTACTTCCACATTTTTCTCTCTATATTTTTCATACTTCTCTATACTATTACCCTGCAGCCATTCTTCAAAAGCCCTCTTTTTCTCTTCCACTTTTACCTTCACTCCTTCATTCCACCATTCACTGCCCTTCCTCATGCTGCCTCCAACAACCTTCTTGCCACACACATCACTTGCAATCCCAACAAAATTTCCTTTTACTAACTTCCACTCCTCCTCTTAATTACCAGTTTCTCTTACTCTCACTTCATCATATGCCATTTTCAACCTTTCCTGATATTTACTTTTTACCCCCGGTTTTATTAGCTCTTCAACCCTCACTAGCTCCCTTTTACATCCACCTACTCTATTCCCCCACTCTTTTGCTACAACTAATTTTCCTTCCACCAAAAAATGATCAGACATACCGTTAGCCATACCCCTAAACACGTGCACGTCTTTCAATCTTCCAAACATTCTTTTAGTTATCAACACATAATCCATTAATGCCCTTTCTACTACTCTTCCTTTGCCACTCTTACCCATGTATACTTATTTTTATCTTTCTTTTTAAAAAAGCTAGCACTTATTACCATCTCTTGTTCAACACACATATCTACCAGTCTCTCACCACTCTCATTTTCACCTGGTACGCCATACTTCCCAATGACACCTACCTCTCCAGCGCCCACTCTAGCATTTAAGTCACCCATGACAATTACATAATTCCTTCTACCCAGTCCTTCTACACACCTAGTTAATTCATTCCAGAACTCATTCTGCTCTTCTTCACTTTTCTCACAACCTGGCCCATACGCACTGACAAACGCCCAACATTCCCTACCCAACCTAACCCTTACCCACATTAACCTAGAAGATATCTCCTTCCATTCCACTACTTTACCTGTCATCCATTCACTCAGCAATAAAGCCACACCCTCTCTCGCTCTTCCCCTTTCAATCCCAGACACTCTACCAGACATTTCACCAAACATCACTTCACCCTTTCCTTTCATCTTTGTCTCACACAAGGCCAATACATCCATCCTTCTACTTCTAAACATACTTCCAATCTCACATCTTTTACTCTCTATCGTACTACATCCACGCACATTCAAACACCCCAAAACTAGAGTGCGGGGAGCAGTCACTCTCCCCCCAGCTCCATCTCTTTGATAACGTCTCACAGGAATTTTTTATACAGGAGAGGGGGTTCCCAGCCCCCTCGTCCCGTCCCTTTTAGTCGCCTCTTACGACACGCAGGGATAACGTTGGAGCTATTCTAATTGTTTTTATGCCCCCGCGGCCACAGGGGGCTGACCCCGCGGCCACAGGAGAGATGAACAGACATAATTCTGTGTGTGAGAGAGAGAGAGAGAGAGAGAGAGAGAGAGAGAGAGAGAGAGATAATGGTTAATAAGTGATGTTTGTAGGCGAGGTGAACAGACATAATTCTGAGAGAGAGAGAGAGAGAGAGAGAGAGAGAGAGAGAGAGAGAGAGAGAGAGAGAAAATAATAATAACTGGTATATGTAGGCGAGGTGAACAGACACAATTCTGTGTGCATGAGAGAGAGAGAGAGAGAGAGAGAGAGAGAGAGGAGAGAGAGAGAGAGAGAGAGAGAGAGAGAAGCTTAATAACTGGTGTTCGAAATGCCGAATGGAAAGTGCAGCCGTGTCGTATTCTTTGCGTTTAATTGGCTTTTTAATAGAACTCGTTAACAATTTAGGCAAAACAAAAATCCAACTCATTTACATTCATTCAATAGAGAGTTTTCAGCTCTCATCATGGGATCTGAAACTTTGCAGCGATGAAAAAAATCCACAATTTATTTCTCCCATTTCGTGTTATTTTATTTGGTTACCCAATAAAATGGTATTTTTATCATCTTTCATTAATAGAAAAAAAATTGTTTATTTCTTTTATAATACACTTATTCACGGGTAAACCATTATATCTGAAATTGAATAAACATAAATTTTGATTTGATACCTTACCATATATACTGTTCTTTACGTTTTTTTTTTTTTTTTTTTTTTTTTTTGGGGGGGGGGGGATGTTCTCCCCTGTCTTCACTAGGGCTTTGCTTGTAATATGGTGTCAGAGTAATTATTGACTTAAGTTTCAAACTTAACCATCACTACGAAGATGTTTACAGCTTTTGTAGATTATTATTATTATTATTATTATTATTATTATTATTATTATTATTAGGAAAATTCTACATACCATGGGGCTCCAACAGGGAAAATAGCCCAGTGAGGAAAGTAAATACGGAAATAAATCAATTGTATATTAGAATAAATGAATAAAGAATAAAAAAATATATCCAGAATATAATAACAACGTGAAAATAGATCTTATATAGATACCATAAAAATAGACTTATGTCGACCGACTTAACATAATAATATTTGCTGCAAGTTTGAACTTCTGAATTCTTGAGATTCAACCGCCAGATTAGGATGATTGTTCAATAACCTGGTCATACATGGAATTAAACTTCTAGAATACTGGGTAGTATTGAGCCATATGGCGGAGAATGCATGGCTGTTAGAATTAACTGTATACCTACTGTAGAGCTAGGTACAGGATGGTACAGTCTTGGAAGATCTGAATGCAATAAACAATTTGAATCATGAAAAATCTTTTGCAACATGGACAAAAAATAACTGAACGACATTGCCAGATTAATATCCAAATCGGGATAAGATTAGAGACAACAGGTGAAGACCAGAAAGGAGAACAGTAATCGAAACAAGGTAGAATGAAAGAATTAAACAAATTTCTTCGTGATAGATTGAAAACCGAAAATCTTAAGACTTTCAATATGCATTTTTGTGTGTGTGTGTGTGTGTGTGTGTGTGTGTGTGTGTGTGTGTGTGTGTGTGCAATTGAAGAAGGTACAGACCGAACGTGTTTCTCATAACTAAATTTTCAATCATGAAGAATTTTAAAGAATTTGTTTATAGTAGGGGATACATTGTTAATGCAAATATCTGGATGTTGAGAAACCAACCAGTCCTCGATCTACTTCCTGCTCTATAATATACACTATGCACTAATCTCACCTAGCTCTCTATCAAGGAATTCAGCAACCATAGGTCTACATTCAGGTGACAAAACTGATATAGATAAGAGTAGCATCAGCTGTGCATGCAAAACTATTATTTTTTAGGCGAAACCACATATGCATATAAGTGGTATGAAAAGTAATGGCCCAGACCAATACCCTGAGGGACACCAGATATCACTTTTCTATAGTCAATATGATACCAATCAATAATTAGCCTTTGCAATCCATTACTTAAAAATTCCTCAATGGTCCTATGAAATAGTCCTCCTAGTCTCATGTATTCAAGTTTGAAAACAAGGGTCTCATGATTAACATGGTCAGTGGTAGCACTAAAATCAAGGGCAATCATACAAATTTCCTAACCACAATCAAGCATTGAGAAAAAAAAGAAAAAAGACAAAAAAGCCATCACATGTTACAAGGCCTTGGCAAACGTTCAACTGTGAACTAGGGAGCAGATTAGGAAACCTGTAGCATATAAAGAAAGATAAGTAAAACCATAGAAAATGGGGTTTTGGAGAAGGAAAAACCTATTATCCAGGAAATGCTGTGTTGTCTCCAAGGATTTTCCAGTGAAAGGTTAGAACAACGAACCCAATATAACTTAAGTACCAAAGAAATATTACCTCCCCTGCTCTAAGGCCAGTAGAAATATGCTAGAAACAATAAATATTCACTGCAGCCTACATGCATACATATGGGAATATGAACATAATTAATGAAAACTAATATTTGCCAAACTTCATTAATAATACCAGTCAGGTTTTTCATTATTTTAATCATTTTTTCAAACATATTTGTATTTTCAATAACGTACTCTTTGTGACGCATGTCAAATATATTTTAATTATTTATTCTAATCACTTCTACAGCCTGCTTTGCAAACCGATGGGCTTAATTTGATTTCTGAAATCTCCTCTACTTACATAATTGGACTGTCAATGTTTTATGCTATCTAATAATTACCAGGTTGGAAATGGAAGCCAAGGTATGGATGGACTATCTAAATATGTTAAACATAATAAATGCTAATATTTAATGGGTCTAAATTAACTGTTTACATGAAATATGTAGTGTAATATGAATTAAAAGGAATAATGAGAATGTAGCCTACATAGATGTCATAAATATTAGCGTAAAAGTAATGATGGACTACTCTTTGCAAGATGGTAAATTCGTAGAAAAAGAAAAAAGGATAATAAACTTAAGATAAGAATGTGTAATTCAGAAGTGATAGAAATAAGGAAGGGGAAGCCATAGAAGCAATGGG
Source organism: Palaemon carinicauda (assembly GCF_036898095.1). Lineage (NCBI taxonomy): Eukaryota > Metazoa > Arthropoda > Malacostraca > Decapoda > Palaemonidae > Palaemon > Palaemon carinicauda. Next base: position 23,049,331 of record NC_090740.1, read on the forward strand.
TAAATATTATGAGAGGTATTGGAACGGAAGGACATTAATAACCAGGAAGCACAATTATTATTCTTTCCCACTGAGATCCCTACATAAAGGGGTTGGTTGCCTGATGCTAGTAGCATTAAGCATGGTTTATAATTTGGCAAAGCATTTTAAAGATCGTAGGCTCTTGAAGTCGTTAACCAAAGTTACTGGTAGTTAACCAAGCCTTTGACTTGATAGTCTAACTGAAAGACAGCAGTTTCCACAGTTATTGGCAGTGGACATTGCCTTTGACTTAATACTTCAATTTCAAGGCAGCAGTTTCCACAGCTATGGACAGTGGACATAGCCTTTGACTTAATAGTACAACTGCAAGGCCGCAGTTTCCACAGCTATGGGCAGTGGACATAGCCTTTGACTTAATAGTACAACTGCAAGGCAGCAGTTTCCACAGCTATGGGCAGTGGACATAGCCTTTGACTTAATCGTCCAACTGCCATGCAGCAGTTTCCACAGCTATGGGCAGTGGACATAGCCTTTGACTTAATAGTCCAACTGCAAGGCAGCAGTTTCCATTGCTATGGGCAGTGGACATAGCCTTTAACTTAATAGTACAACTGCAAGGCAGCAGTTTCCACAGCTATGGGCACTGGACATTCCCTATGACTTAATACTTCAACTGCAAGGGAGCAGTTTCCACAGCTATAAGCAGTGGACATAGCCTTTGACTTAATAGTCCAACTGCAAGGCAGCAGTTTCCACACTTATTGGCAGTGGGCCTACCCTTTCGCTAAAAAGCAAGACTGGAAGACAGTTATGTCCTTTTAGTTACTTTCTACGGTGGTAGTAGTGTTACACCCTTACCAAAGGGTTCTCCCTTTGGAGATCAGTGGTCCTTGGGCACATCCAGGAAGCTAAAGAGCAGTTCAATGGTAGAATATATGAAGGATAGATGGTAAACTGTTGGTCTACATTCGATTATGTCCTATGACTTCCCTCTTAAAGTATGAACATGACATAAACCATTTTGTTCATTCTGTTTATTTGCAGCCACTACACGTTAGAGGAAATGGTGG
>NC_090740.1:23052882-23065382 GCF_036898095.1 Palaemon carinicauda
TAAGTAACATACATAGAAGGGGAGGAACCATAAGATGACATCCATGAGTCGTTTGATTGTGGCGGCTGTATTATGAAGACTAAAGCTGTAGTAACTGAAACTCTACTTGCTGAAGGGGGTGGTGATGGCGGTCTTGGGGATGTCTTCTGGGTTCAAGGCCTCCTGATAATACCCCGTCCTGAGGTTCAGGATGGAAAAAACTTCAGCACTGTGTGATGTTGGTGACGGGATAATGGTCGTGTTAAGTCTATATATTAAGATCCCTCTAATCCCCAGAAGGGTGTAGGGATCCATCTTTCTTCAGGATGATGTGCAAGGGTAATGACCATTGACTTGGGGCCTTTTGCCAAAGACCCATTTCTCCCATTTTGCCACAGCCAACGGCCTCCTTACACTTTTGTTTTTACCATTGACATTAGGTAGCACATTTCTTAGCAGAAGGCATGCATCTGAAGTGGTAGTTGCACAGCTTACGACGAGGAGAGCACCAACCAGTGGCTGTTGAGGGTGTTGGTTGGGGGATTAGACACGAGGTGGCATAGGTGGGTGGTGGGCGGCTTTGTCGCTGCCCAATTCTGTCACGAGGTGGACGCCGATATTCTAAAGTATATATCTCTGATTAGGTCGGCGTTGTATGATTGTCCCTTTCATCAGAAGTGGAGTTGTTGATGGTGGGGAAGTGTTTGTTTATAAGGCAATCAACTTTAGTCAGCAGGTCTTTCATGGGCAAGGTGTCTCTATCAGTAAGGAAGGCTTGCATAGGTTTCGGTAGTTGTTGTACCCAAAGTGTATGAAGTAGGTTCACTTCACAAAGAGAACCCTCTAACCTAAGCTGAAAGTGAGCAATACTGATAATTTCTTTGAGGGTCATGGATGCATTTTGATGTCTCAATTGATGTTAAGAGAGCTGAAAAATCTTGGCTACATATTCAGCTGGCAACAGTGAGTACTGCTCCAGGAGATATGATTTCAGAGCATTATACTGTACGGGGGCATCCCTTTGCTGGCAAACCCAATCGGAGATTTCGGGAAGGTTTCTTGACCGGATCATAACCTTGATGCAGAACAGAATCTTAGTGAGCTGAAACCAGGTAAACACATCTCTGCTGGCAAAAGGCTGTCGCGTCACTGTAGCAGCATGGACTGATGAGTCAGGGTTGGCGGTGGGCATCGTCGGAGGATATGGCAGACGAAGTGGAGGAGGAGATAATACCATGATAACTTTTCAACATCTAACTTTATTTAGAAATAACACAGGTATTTCTAAGAGTCCAAGGGTTTATAATAAGGGTTACAATTGCATGTGTACATTTTCCAGCTTTTGACATTAAGATTGACATTGGCATAAAAATAGACAATATAATAACAGAACGTTAATAAAATTGAAAATAGCTTGTTATTTCAATTAGTTTTTTATGTGGTCCAATGGTGGTTGCAATGGAGAAGAAAACGTAAGTAGAGCATACTTCTTTATTTGTTTATTCATTGCTTGTTGCACATACATTACCTCTTGCACACTCATTTTCACATTTCAAGCAATTAATAACTGGCTGGCATACGGTTATTATCAACTTAGTTTATATGCATTAAATAATCAATCCTTAGAAAAAATATTCTTAATTTTGGCCTAACCTTTTCTTTTATAATGCAGATCATCTACCAGGGAATGTCTCTTCATCAGCTTATCGGTGTCTTACATACGTGGAATAAGTTGAAAGTTCTAGAAAAGTATGACTTAATGCTGAATGATTTCTATTAATTTTCTTTACATTTGATCAATGATTTTCTCCTAAGAACGTTCTTCAATAAAATGCAAAGGATCTTCCTAGATAGTACAGAGGTTGTGTTCCTTTATCGATGTATCATGTTATCAAGACATTTTCCAGCTGAGAGAAATTTCTTATGGCACGAATTTCAAAACTTTTGCTAGCACCTGTTCCACTATCATGTCCCTGTTCTTTCAAAACAATGTGAACTTAGATGTCCAAATATAAGGGGTTGATGAAGGCAGTAACCTTATTTTTTAATATTTATATTACCCGATTGCATCTCAAATTTGAGGAAAACTTTAATAAATTGTTAGACAAACATTCTATACATATACGGTGTAGCGCAGAGAGAGAGAGAGAGAGAGAGAGAGAGAGAGAGAGAGAGAGAGAGAGAGAGAGAGAGAGAGAGAGAGAGAGGCTTTTAATCATATATTGGATTCCCTTCTTCCTCCCCCCCCAAAAAAATATCTTATATGATTATGGTCTAAACATCTTCAACGTCAACCCTAGGAAACTTTAGGCAAAGGTGGAGAAAAGTATTATTTTTGATCGCCTAACATATTTTGTTGCACATCAACCGACTCTAAAATATCAATCACAAAATTCATCAACTAATTCTTGTAAGAGATGATAAAATATCTAATATCTTATAATAGAAAATGACATAGTTGTGACTTTAACCACTTGTACATACATGCATATACCAAGGCCCTTCACCCAATTTTGAGGGTAGCCGACATCAACAAATGAAACAAAACAAAAAGGGGACCTCTACTCTCTACGTTCCTCCCAGCCTGACAAGGGACTCAACCGAGTTCAGCTGGTACTGCTAGGGTGCCACAGCCCACCCTCCCCCGTTATCCACCACAGATGAAGCTTCATAATGCTGAATCCCCTACTTCTGCTACCTCCGCGGTCATCTTTTAACAATAAAAAATATCAAACGCGTATACGACCAACAATACTGAGATAAATAAATTTAGGCCGCAACACTTAATCTAATTACCATATTCTGTACTTCCAACTCATATCCAGTACAATAGGATGGAACATGAAGCCCAACACAATAACATAAACCAGCACTAAACATCACAATCATCGCAAACATCTCTCTGGTTACGGTTCATTTTCCCTTTGCCTACATATTCACACACCGAATAGTCGGGCCTATTCGTTACATATTCTCCTCTGCCCTCATACACCTGACAACACTGAGATTACCAAACAATTCTTCTTACTGCACTGTAATTGTTCAGTGGCCACTTTCCTCTTGGTAAGGGTAGAAGAGACTCTTTAGCTGTGGTAAGCAGCTCTTCTAGGAGAAGGACACGCCAAAATCAAACCATTGTTCTCTAATCTTGGGTAGTGCCTTAGCCTCTGTACCATGGTCTTCCACTGTCTTGGGTTAGAGTTCTCTTGCTTGAGGGTACACTCGGGCACACTGTTCTATGTTATATCTCATTTCTCTTCCACTTGTTTTGTTAATGTTTTTATAGTTTATAAAGTGATATTTATTTTAATATTGTTGCTCTTCTTAAAATATTTTATTTTTCCTTGTTTCCTTTCCTCACTGAGCTATTTTCCCTGTTGAAGCCCCTGGGCTTATAGCATCCTGCTTTTCCAACTAGGGTTGTAGCTTAGCAAGTAGTGATAATAATAAAAATAATAATAATAAACAAAAACACTTGACTAATGTACTTCTTGATACTGAACCCTAAATGTTTACTCCATTCACTAAGAAGTATACCAGGTTCTGGGTCCCTGATATCCAAAATAAATATTTAAATAACGGTTGACCGGATAGGTATATTACTAAAATAATAATGAGCAGGAACACTATGAATTTTATAATAAACATAAACCATATACAGTTAAAGCAGACCCCTTTTCGATCATTTAACCGTACACCGACACAGAAGTATAATAAAATTACAGGAAGAAACAGAATAGCACATTAGTACATATATATATATATATATATATATATATATATATATATATATATATATATATATATATATATATATATATATATATATATATGTGTGTGTGTGTGTGTGTGTGTGTATGTCTATCTATCTATATATATATATATATATATATATATATATATATATATATATATATATATATATATATGTGTGTGTGTTTATGTCTATCTACCTATCTGTCTATCTATCTATCTATATATATATATATATATATATATATATATATATATATATATATATATATATATATATATATATATACGTTTGAATCAGAATTAAATAAAAAAAGAAATAGTAAAGCAATCTTACTAATATATTAGTGATATTATCATTTTTTTTTTTCAATCGTCTAGTTGTAACATTGAAAAATAAAATATGAGTAATATAATTATAATGCCATTAAGTCAAAGTAATAACTGAAGGTTGCAATATACATATACTTAAATAATGATTATTTCCCTTTAGTCCTCAATACCTTCGATGGAATCTTGGAATAATCATTTGTTATTCTGCAAGGAAGATAAAAAAAGCAGATCTTATGAAATATTGTTTATAACAGTAAAACTAAAAAAAAAAATACAAACCGAGAGAAAACTTCGATTGAAACCAAAGGAAAAGGAATTCAAACAACAACGCCAACCACGACAGCATCTGTTTCCTCGAACACAAACTCTTCCTTCTATAAACCATCCTCCTCCTCCACCTCCACCTCCTCCTCCTCCTCCTCCTCCTCCTCCTCTCACCCAGTCTTCTTCTTCTTATTCAGGACGTCGCCTGAAGTTTAATTTAGTGGATGCTGCAGATGGGAGCCATGACCGCCGGGACCCCCGCTGATTGGTCCCGGCTCTTCTAAGGCAGGCGATGCTCAACAACCAATCAGAACTCTCCTTGCGCTCTTGCTGGTTAACTTATATGTAAGTGCCTTATTTATAGGGCTATAAGTGGTGCGACTTTTCGTTTGAGGAAGGAAAAATTTCAATTCAGATTTAGACCACTTAAGCTAAGGTCATAGTAACTAATAATCAACAGATAATTTGCATAGATTAAATGAGGTGAAAAAAGAAATGTACGTCAGGGTCTTCTGCGTGTTCTTTCAATAAGCACCAAACGCACTATAAGATGAACATATATCACAAGCACACGTAATTTTAATTAATGTAAATATCACCCACGAATGGCATTTAATACCGAATTCTATCTTGGGAATATATTATCCACTTGGAATTCATTTTTATGGTAATAGCTTCTGGCCGGGTGGGGATTCGAACCACCACCTGTACGGCTGGAAACCATGCTGGCAGGGACCCTACCGACTGAGCTATCAAGAGAGAGTCTTGATAGCTCAGTCGGTAGGGTCCCTGCCAGCATGGTTTCCAGCCGTACAGGTGGTGGTTCGAATCCCCACCCGGCCAGAAGCTGTTACCATAAAAATGAATTCCAAGTGGATAATATATTCCCAAGATAGAATTCGGTATTAAATGCCATTCGTGGGTGGTATTTACACTATAAGATATACCCATAACTATGTGGTAACAATAAAATATTTATCACAAAATACTATTATGGTATACTGCATATATTTCATTATACACATACACACACATATATACTGTATATATATATACTGTATATATATATATATATATATATATATATATATATATATATATATATATATATATATATATATATATATATATACTGTATTGTATATATATATATATATATATATATATATATATATATATATATATATATAATATACATATACATATATACAATTATATAAATTATATATATATATATAATATATATATATATATATATATATATATATATATATATATTTATATATATATAAACATATCTATATATATGTGTCTTGATAGTTTACGACGACACATACTATACAATAGAGGCGATAGTAATGAAATAAAAGCTAAAATTATTAAACTTTAAACACACACACACACACACACACACACACACACACACACACACACACATATATATATATATATATATATATATATATATATATATATATATATATAAGTATATATATATATATATATATATATATATATATATATATATATATATATATATATAAGTATATATATATACATATAAATATATATACATACATATATATCTGTGAGAAGGCAAGCGTGCGTGTATCAACGATTCCCACTATCCCTTCATTGCTATATAATATGAAAAATATTTACCAACTGAAGTTGCAGTGAATATGCAATCTGGAAATACATATAAAGAGAAATTTCAAAGTGATGTGTATGATTACATCCTATGAACCAATTAAAAAATTTTCGAGGATGCCCCGTGTAAGGGTTTCAAACTACCCCGTCCAAATCTAACCCCACAGCCGTAGTTTGACACCCCTTCCAAATCTTACCCAGCCCCTGGTAGTTTGACACCCCTTCCAAATCTTAAAGGGCCCATACACGTTCAAAAAAAGCATCAAAATTTTGCATCAAAATTTTGATATCAAAATTTTGATGCAAAATTTGAGTGTTTGTAGGACGTTTTAATGTCAAAAAAAGATTTGAAGCAAAGTTTTGACATCAAAACGTCCTACACACACTCAAATTTTGCATCAAAATTTTGATATCAAAATTTTGATGCAAAATTTTGACGCTTTTTTTGAACGTGTATTTACACCTTTACACACGCTTAGGTAGTTTGAAACCTGTTTCAAGCTACCCGAGGGGGATAGCTTGAAACTAGGGGGTAGCTTGAAACCTTTACACTACACAGGTGTCATTTATTAGGGAATCTTTGCCAAAAACTTCCCTTTTCATTCCACTTACTATCTTCCCTCAACTTAGACATTCAAAATTCTCCTCTGACTGAATACAAAACGTAACCTATAAGCATTTGGGCATATTTACGAGCAAGCATAAATTCATGGCAATGCGATACGGAGAATATCCCATGACACGATTGGCTATTGGAATTTTCTTACCGCTTATGATTTCAAATAAAATCGGGTTGGATCCGATGATTCGATCCACTTCTGGTGTTCAACATTTTTTTTCTAATTTGACATTCAAGGGGCGAAAGACATGTCCCTATTTGCAATTGTGGATTATGCAAGTATATACATATAAATTTATACAGACATCAGAAAAAATATATATGAAAAATGCATAGATTTATTAAGCCGGTTCAACCTTCGTATTAGAAATAATTATCTTAATCCAAATCATTATTATTTTTTACATAGGGCGAAAAAGACACGTCCCTTTTTACCAATGCAGATTCAGCAAGTACATACACAAATTTATACAGCCATCCGAAAAAAAAAAAAAAAACATATATTTCGCAGGGTGCTTTTCTCAATATACGTAACCATCGTAATAAAAATAATATTTTTAATTCGATCTAACCTACGGTTACGTTCATGAAAAAGAAATAACATTTTCGAAATGACAATTTTGTTAATATAATCAAGCCTTATATTCAAAGCCTACAATAAACCTACCCTGATATTCTTGGTGACCTGGTGTCCCTTCAACTGTTTAAGATGCTGAATCACATTTACCTCTATACGCTCGTATACTGGGAAATATCATTACTCTCACCCTTGCCTTTGGAAATATTCTTTTTTTTTATACTACGTAATCCATGCAGCACTAAGTTTGTTAAGTAAAAATATTCTTTTTTTTATACTACATATTCCATACAGCACTAAGTTTGTTAAGTTTTCATAGTTTGTATAGAAATATTCATCTCAATGTTGTTACTGTTCTTGAAATATAGCATTTTTCCTTGTTTCCTTTCCTCGCTGGGGTATTTTCCCTGTTGGGGGCCCTGTGGCTTATAGCATCCTACTTTTCCATCTAGGGTTGTAGCTTAGCAAGTAATAATAATAATAATAATAATAATAATAATGATAATAATAATAATAATAATAATAATAGTGAATGGCGATAAGTTGGGTGAATTTATGTATAATTTGGATGTATTCCCGAGGAATTAGAGACGAAGATATAGAAAGAACCAGGTTGCACAAAAATGCTTCGAAGCATAGGCTCATTGTGTGTAGGTGTTTAATGCAGCAGATGTTGTGGATATTTACTTGCCAGGCATTCATCCACGACTTAGCAGTTCAAATATGAATGTAGCTGCGACTGGTGTGTTCTTTCCTCTTTAAAATCCTCCAGTATTAGGAAAAACTAAATATTGAAAAAAACACGTAAAATTTTCATCATAAACAATAAATTGATATAGCGATTTGTTACATAATAACGAAGTATTTATAAGAGTGCTGATGGCATAGCAGTTTTTGCCAGATCCTTTGAGTAATGACATTTCTTTAAAAGAAGTCTCAATGTAATGTAATTTAAACTGTCTGGAATTTTTTTTTTCTTCTCAATACAACATTGAACTATATGAGAAAACTTTAAAGCAAGAGAAATATTGATTTTTTTTTACACCTGCTGCTCTTCCCCAGGTTAGAGGAGAATTTCTAAGGGGAAAGAAGTCTGTAATCACAGTTACATTCCTTCTATAATTGCTAAAAATAGATAGAAAATGAGAGTTTCAGATTCGTTTCATAAGTCCATCACAAAAGCTTTAAAGCCAAGCACTTGGGAACACCTGGTCTGTAGAGGAGCATGATGACTAATTATTCTTATCATTATTACTAGCTATGTTACAACCCTAGTTGGAAAAGCAGGATGTCACAATTATACCCAAGGGCTCCTACAGGGAAAAATAGCCTAATGAGGAAAGAAAATAAGGAAATATATAAACTCTAAGAGAAGTCATGAACAATTAAAATAGAATATTCAAAGAACAGTAGCAACTATAAAATAGATCTTTCATACATAAACTACAAAAAGAGATTCATGTCAGCCTTATTCAACATAAAAACATTCGCACCCAGTTGGAGCTTAAGAAGTTTCACCAGTTCAACTACCTCATTAGGAAAATCATTCAATAGTCTGGTTACAGCTGGAATAAAACTTCTACAATTCTGTGTAGCATTGAGCCTTATGATAGAAAATGCATCCAAGAACTAAAACTGCCCTTTTGTGTATAGTGAGATAACTATGCTAAACCTGGTTATAAAATAAAAAAAAAAAAATCTAACAACGCTACAAAGAAAAAAACCAAACGTGTCTTACGTTAGTTAATGAAGGCAAGGAAGTTTATGATCATCCCAAATGAGATCGTAAACCCCGTGAGAGGATTTTATAAACTGCACACCTTTGACCTCGCAGCAAATTCAGCAAATTCTGATGCATTCTCTTTAATGTTACCACTTCTCTCAAAAACGCTTGTCAATACAAAGAATGTCAATAACAATCCTATTTTCTTCGATTAAGCGGATGACAGGGACAAACTACTTACTAGTTTTCTTTTTGTTTACCTCATCATAATAAATTCGTCTTTCTTAATATCACTGGTCAATATTTTCCTAACAGCCTACTTCATCATTATCACTAGTTTTCTTTTTTAACAGTGAATGCAACCCGTCGAAAATGATAGCTAGCTTTTACCTATCTGTTCTTCCAGTATTTCTTCAGGTGTCACAACCAATAAATGACCAGCCTTTTCTAGTAATATCATAATTCAAATAGCATTCTATTTTTTGCCTCCAATCACAACCTTCATTCAATAATTCCTTAGGATCCACGCTTTGATTTTTCCACATTGTACTTTCGATATTGTTAGCTTGCATTCTTATTTGCAGGAAAACGCTAACCAGCAATATTTGCTGCTGCGAAGATTAAATAGAGATTGTCCCAATTTCTTCTTTTCTGAAAGTGTATACTTTCATTTATCTGTCTACAAACCAATTGGCTCGAGTTAGTTTAAATCATTTGCCTCTCCACTACATTTTGATATCCAATTAAACAGCTGTTTGTGAATCTCTAGTTACTCTCTTACTGATCTCTCGTTCCTCTCTTACTAATCTCCCATTCCTCTCTTACTAATATCCCATTCCTCTTACAAATTTCTCGTTCCTCTCTTACTATCCTCCCGCTCCTCTTACAAATCCCTCGTTCCTCTCTTACTAACCTCCCTTTCCTCTCTTACTAATATACCGTTCCTCTCTTAATAACATCCCGTACCTCTTACTAATTTCTCGTTCCTCTCTTACTAGCCTCCCGTTCCTTTTACTAATCTCTCGTTCCTCTCTTACTAATCTCCCGTTCCTCTCTTACTAATCTCCCGTTCCTCTTACTAATTTCTCGTTCCTCTCTTACTAACCTCCTGCTCCTCTTACTAATCTCTCGTTCCTCTCTTACTAATCTCCCGTTCCTCTCTTACTAATATCCCGTTCCTCTTACTAATTTCTTGTTCCTCTCTTACTAACCTCCCGCTCCTCTTATCAATCTCTCGATCCTCTCTTACTAATCTCCCGTTCCTCTTTTACTAATATCCCGTTCCTCTTACTAATTTCTTGTTCCTCTCTTACTAACCTCCTGCTCCTCTTACTAATCTCTCGTTCCTCTCTTACTAATCTCCCGTTCCTCTCTTACTAATATCCCGTTCCTCTTACTAATTTCTTGTTCCTCTCTTCCTAACCTCCCACTCCTCTTACTAATCTTTCGTTCCTCTCTTACTAATCTCCTGCTCCTCTCTTACTAATATCCCGTTCCCCTTACGAATTTCTCGTTCCTCTCTTACTAATCTCCCGATCCTCTTAATAATCTCTCGTTCCTCTCTTACTAATCTCCTGTTCCTCTCTTACTAATATCCTGTTCCTCTTACTAATTTCTTGTTCCTCTCTTACTAACCTCCTGCTCCTCTTACTAACCTCTTGTTCCTCTCTTGCTAATCTCCCATTCCTCTCTTACTAATACCCCGTTCCTCTCTTAATAATATCCCATTTCCTCTCTTACTAACCTCCATTTCCTCTTACTAATCTCTCGCTCCTCTCTTACTAATCTCCTGTTCTTCTCTAACTAATATCCGTTCCTCTCTTACTAACCTCCCATTCCTCTTGCTAATCTCTCATTCCTCTCTTACTAATCTCCCATTCCCCTCTTACTAATATCCCATTCCTCTTACTAATTTCTCGTTCCTCTCTTACTAACCTCCCACTCCTCTTACTAACCTCTCATTCCTCTCTTACTAATCTCCCGTTCCTCTCTCACTAACCTCCCGTTCCTCTTACTAATCTCTCGTTCCTCTCTTACTAATATTCCGTTCCTCTTACTAATTTCTTGTTCCTCTCTTACTAACCTCCCACTCCTCTTACTAATCTCTCGTTCCTCTCTTACCAATCTCCTGTTCCTCTCTGGCTAATATCCCGTTCCTCTTACTAATTTCTCGTTCCTCTCTTGTTAACCTCCCGCTCCTCTTACTAATCTCTCGTTCCTCTCTTACTAATATCCCGTTCCTCTTACTAATTTCTCGTTCCTCTCTTACTAACCTCCTGTTCCTCTCTTACTAATATACCGTTCCTCTCTTACTAATATCCCGTTCCTCTTACAAATTTCTCGTTCCTCTCTTACTAACCTCCCGCTCCTCTTACTAATCTCTCATTCCTCTCTTACTAATCTCCCGTTCCTCTCTTACTAATCTCCCGTTCCTCTCTTACTAATATGCCGTTCCTCTTACTAATTTATCGTTCCTCTCTTACTAACCTCCTGCTCCTGTTACTAATCTCTCGTTCCTCTCTTACTAATGTCCCGTTCCTCTTTTACTAATTTCCCGTTCCTCTTACTAATTTCTTGTTCCTCTCTTCCTAACCTCCCACTCCTCTTACTAATCTTTCGTTCCTCTCTTACTAATCTCCCGTTCCTCTCTTACTAATATCCCGTTCCCCTTACGAATTTCTCGTTCCTCTCTTACTAACCTCCCGCTTCTCTTGCTAATCTATCGTTTCTCTCTTACTAATCTCCTGTTCCTCTCTTACTAATATCCTGTTTCTCTTACTAATTTCTCGTTCCTCTCTTACTAACCTCCTGCTCCTCTTACTAATCTCTTGTTCCTCTCTTGCTAATCTCCCGTTCCTCTCTTACTAATATCCCGTTCCTCTCTTAATAATATCCCATTTCCTCTCTTACTAAACTCCCTTTCCTCTTACTAATCTCTCACTCCTCTCTTACTAATCTCCTGTTCCTCTCTTACTAATATCCCGTTCCTCTCTTACTAATCTCTCATTCCTCTTGCTAATCTCTCATTCCTCTCTTACTAATATCCTCTTCCTCTTACTAATTTCTCGTTCCTCTCTTACTAACCTCCTGCTCCTATTGCTAATCTCTTGTTCCTCTCTTGCTAATCTCCCGTTCCTCTCTTACTAATACCCCGTTCCTCTCTTAATAATATCCCATTTCCTCTCTTACTAACCTCCCTTTCCTCTTACTAATCTCTCGCTCCTCTCTTACTAATCTCCTGTTCCTCTCTTACTAATATCCCGTTCCTCTCTTACTAACCTCTCATTCCTCTTACTAATCTCTCATTCTTCTCTTACTAATCTCCCATTCCTCTCTTACTAATATCCCGTTCCTCTTCCTAATTTCTCGTTTCTATCTAAACAACCTCCCGCTCCTCTTACCAATCTCTCGATCCTCTCTAACTAATCTCTAGTTCCTCAGTTACTAATATCCAGTTCCTCTTACTAATTTCTCGTTCCTCTCTTACTAACCTCCCGTTCCTCTTACTAATCACTCGTTCCTTTCTTACTAATCTCCCGTTCCTCTCTTACTAATATCCCCTTTCTCTAACTAATTTCTCGTTCCTCTCTTACTAACCTCCC
>NC_090740.1:23070382-23077882 GCF_036898095.1 Palaemon carinicauda
TATATATATATATATATATATATATATATATATATGTATATATATATATATATGTATATATATATATGTGTGTGTGTTCAAGATTCGGTGGATAATCTATATGCTGCTTACACGTGCTTGGCCAAAAAGTTAACAAGACTAAAACTAAGATATTGCCCCAGCCAAAACCAGAGGAAAATCTTCTAGTAACTAACATCACCAAGGATGGAACCACCATTGAATGCGTCGAACACTTCCCATACCTGTAACGCATCCTTTCTACCCAGAGCACCTCCTCCAAAGAGATTGAAAACAGTTTACAAGCTGGCCACACTTCATATGGGAGACTATCCACCAGTGTGTTCATGAACAAAGACCTAACCACCCATACAAAGGTGATGGTATATAACGCCATTATAGTATCAACCCTTTTATATGCATGTGAGACTGGGACTCAAATAGTAGGGACCTAGAAAAAACTGGAACAATTCCTCCAGAAAAAAAAACAGAGCAATAATGAAAATCAAATGGAACGACTGTGTGTCCAACACAGCAGTCCTTGAGAAAGTCAATGTCACCAGCATCGAGACCTGGATCATGAAACACAGCCTAAGGTGGTCTGGCCATGTGATGCGCATGGAGAAGACAAGACTACCATAGAAAATGCTCTTCAGTGTGTTAAAATACAGGTGATAGCCCTACATGTCGTCCTATGCTTCAATTTAAAGACCAACTCTAGAATTCCCTTAAGGAAGCTAACATAGACCCCAACACCTTCAAAGCTTCAGCAAGCAACAGGAACGATTGGAGAAGCAGAGTTAAAGTGGGACCGGACCTCTTTGAATAGAATAGAAGAGCCAACTTGTAAGCCAAACGATAGCAACGGGCAGAGGAGCAAATCAACAACAGCCACCTCCCACGACTCAGTTGATCAATGCCTTTGATTATTCAGGGCACGAATTGGTCTTAGGAGCCATAAGAAGACTCACCACCCCAACAATGATTAACTTAATATGACCCTCTCCTCTATTCAACCTTCTATTTGGACTGAAAACTATGATATAAGGATAGGAGTACATTCCGACGATATATATATATTCTAGCTATTGAAAGGACTACGGCTGTGTGTGTAAGAAAGGTTCCATCACAATAACAACAGTTTCCAGTTTACAATTTGTACTTGCACGATTCCCCCCATGAAAATGTATGATACTAGTTGTAGATCATGTATGTTGAGAAACCTAAACATTTGAATCAATTATCCTTTATATGATACATAACTCCTAATCCTTAAAAATTCTCAATTTCTTAACCTGAAATGAAGCTAAGGAAAAAAAAAAACCTTATAACTTTAAAAGTTAATCTGGCGTTATCCAAAGAGTTGAGTATTTAGAATTATTCGCAGAATTGTTTATAATGAAGTTACATTTTTCGGTGTTTGACAAAATTAAATTTAACATAATGAAAATACAAATCTCTAATAATTTTATCATCATTCCTTCACACAAATATGTAAAAAAAAATATTATGAATGTGTGATAAAGCTTAACATAACAACGATTATCTTTAATACCAAGTTATCCTTATATTTTAATTTTCCAAGTACTACTGATATTATTTCTCTTAATGGGGAATCCCGTTGAACCTTAGCAAATATTAAAGTATGATTGTATAAAGATCAAAGACAGCGGCTCATCAACATCCAGATCTTTGTATTGGCGATATCTCTTTAAGCATATATAATTCATTTAAAATTCTAGGTGTGATTCTTACTTTTGAAAAAAAAAATACTTCTGTTTCTTCTTCAATTTCACAAAATGACTCTTCTCTTAATTTGTTGTAAAAAAAATTCATTACATTAATTATTCATCATAAAGAATATATCTGGCATGTAATTCAGTCGGTTCTTTGTGCATATTGCAAAAGATTTTTCATAATTTTGACCATCATTTTCATTCAGATCTTCCCAGAAACTACCATCACGTAAGTACTACTAGGAATGCTGTTAATGGTAACAATATTGCCTCCTCAATCTTAAAACTCAACACTAAATATTAATCTAGATGTTTTATTACAGCTGTGATCAAGTTGCTAAATGATCTTCCTAACTTGGCGTTTGAGACAGTGGAAACTCAGAAATTCAGAATTGTTCCATATGCCTTCCTTAATTTGTGAAGGTCTTAGAATATTTTATATTTTTGCATAAATTATATTTCCTAAATAGTTGTTTTTTATTTGTTCATATCCTTTCCTCACTGGGTTGTTTTCCTGTGTGAGTCCTTGGGTTTGTACCATCCTGCTGCTACAACTAGGGTTGTAACTTGGTTAATAATAATAATAATAATAATAATAATAATAATAATAATAATAATAATAATAATAATAATAATATGTACCATTGAATACTACAATTAAATGTGTCATATACTAC
Source organism: Palaemon carinicauda (assembly GCF_036898095.1). Classification (NCBI taxonomy): domain Eukaryota; kingdom Metazoa; phylum Arthropoda; class Malacostraca; order Decapoda; family Palaemonidae; genus Palaemon; species Palaemon carinicauda. The sequence continues at coordinate 23,072,793 of NC_090740.1, forward strand.
AATATCTAAACGTACTACTTAGATGACAATATAAAACGAAATATCAAAATCTTATACTGAAAATAATACTACCCCCATCTCTCTCTCTCTCTCTCTCTCTCTCTCTCTCTCTCTCTCCTCTCTCTCTCTCTCTCTCTCTCTCTCTCTCTCTCTCTCATAGAAGCTGAAAAAAGCACAAAAACTAATAGGTTACATAAAGAGGCACTTCAAATACAGAAGCAAGACACCGTACTACAGTTATACACATCACTAGTAAGACCCCATGTACAATATGGAGTTCAATTCTGGGCTCCAAGTATTCCGAAGGATATACTGTAGATAGACTGGAAGCAGTACAAGCTAAGACCACCAAACTAGTTCCAACACTAAGGCAATTTGGATATAGACGGAGGATGGAACGTTTGAACTTATTTCATATACTAACTCGACGACTAAGTGGACAGTTAATAGAGGCATTCAAAATTGTTGAAGGAATAACAAATGTAGATTACAATAATCTATTTACGCTTAGTACAAATCAGTCCAGAGGTAACGGATAAAAATTGAAATTGATACAAAACCACTCAATGTGGCAATTTTTTTACATACAAAATAGAAAATACTTGGAATATACTTCCACCGGATGAAGTAAACAGTAACACGGTAAACGAGTTCAAGAATAAGTTAGACAAGATCATGAGAACTCTCTAAATGCTTAAACTAAATCGCTCTACCAAAGAGCCAATGGTTTCCCCGCGGATGGACTGAAAAGTCTTTGTGACATCCAAAATCTTTGTAACTCCTTGTAACTCTCTTCTTCAGATTATTATTATTATCATTATTATCAAATGCTAAGCTACAACCCTAGTTGGAAAAGCAGGATGCTATAAGCCCAGGGGCACCAACACGGAAAATAGCCCAGTGAGGAAAGGAAATAAGGAAAAATAAAATATTTTAAGAATAGTAACAATATCAAAATAAATATTTCCTACTCAAACTATAAAAATTTTAACAAAACATCGTGGAATATAATTATTCTCATCTCATCGTAAAGTATCAAGCGCCTATTTAAAAAGTTATTTTAGTTGAAAATATAATAGTGTAAAAGTTTATATAAAACATCTGATTATAAGTCAATTATTTACTTTGGTAAAACAATGTACTTGATCTCTTAGAAGAAATCTCTTATAAAGATGTCATATAATTATAACGTTGAATATATTCACCTCTCTACCCCACTTATTATATCTGACTAAGATATCTAGATTATAATATTCCTCGTCTTTTAAGCCAGAAGTCTCCGGCCGAGCTTGGCTAGAGCGTTTCATTCTTCATACTTGCAACCATCATACGAGAACCATACATACACACAAATACACACACACATATATATATATATATATATATATATATATATATATATATATATATATATATATATATATATATATATATATATATATGAGAGAGAGAGAGAGAGAGAGAGAGAGAGAGAGAGAGAGAGAGAGAGAGAGAGAGAGAGAGAGAGAGAGAGAGAGAGGTTTCGAAAGATTATATATATATATATATATATATATATATATATATATATATATATATATATACATATATATATACTGTATATATATACATATGTATATATATATATATATATATATATATATATATATACATATATATATACTGTATATATATATACATATGTATATATATATATATATATATATATATATATATATATATATATATATATATATATATATATATATACTCAAATACATGTGATAGGCATTTATGAAAAATAGGGCAGCTGTAATACTGGTACGTTTATTTCATAACATCTATTCTTGGAACAATCTCTGAAAAGCCATTATGAAATGTATTTAAATGTATTTAAATCACCGATACAGCATTTCAATCTGCATTGCAAAGTACATTGGTAATGCAGAGATATTTTTAGCGAACGTAATTGCATTTAATCAGTCACAGTTCACTGGGCATTAACAGTTCTGCAATGTTGAAGGTGGAGTACAAATTCTATTCTCTATGAGCTTTATTATGTAAGCGAATATACGGCCAGATTATCTTTTATGTGAACTTCTATAAGGGAAAGTGGAATTTCAAGGTTATTATTAGAACCAATGAAGCTATAACTTAGTCAGATTCGTTCTTAAATGATGATTGGAACTAAAAGATTTTATAGACTGAAGGAGTTGTACGGGTAGCATCCAGTGAGAAAAGGGGTCAGTAAAATCAAAACCGTATAAACAGTAAAAATAGTACGATATGAATAATATACTTGATACTAAAAATGCTTCGCAACAATATAATCAACCAACATTCATATGCCCACCAGTTTCCTTGCCTGGATGTATGCCATAAAAAGCCACTGGTATTGTAAAGGAGCATGATGTACATATATACTGAACACCGAAAGAAACACGGATGAAGAAGGTATATGAAACATGATGCATTTTCTTCAAGCTGGTATGAACATAATATTTAAGCATACAACACAATTCATTAGCAATAAATAAGATTCAGTTCTCTGAACATCAGTCATCTGTATCCATCGACATAACACCAATTGACAAAACTGAAGTTAATTGAGTATGAGTACACCTAAATACCTTGTATGGCCACCATTTGCAATCACAACAGCAACACGAGGTCTGTGTATGAAGTCAATGAGACAGTTGATAGTGTTCATGGGATGTCACACCATACCTGCAGGATGGTTACCTCCAGCTGTGCAGCTGTCACTAACCTCGGAAATGTCCTGTTCAAACATCTCTACTCTACATCCCACAAGTGTTCAATAGGGTTGAAATCAGGACTAAGAGCCGGAAAGGCCACAGTTTTGTTATTGTACTATTGCAAGAAGGCTTGAGTAATCCTGGCAGCGTGGTGACAAGTGTTCTGTCTTGCAAAAAACTGCACAACCTTAGTCCTCCAAACCTGATCGTTATAACACTGAGCATGACACCATTGCCTCAACCAGCACCAGTGTTCTGAAAGATTACAAGGTCAGTTCTCTGATTAAACACAATTTCACCACAAACCATTACACTAGAACCAACCCACAAGTTCAGTTCATGGACACATTGATCATGACAGCACTTGTCGCAATGTCACCATACTCTAGCACGTCAATGGGGAGGATCAGCACAATACCAACTTTTATCATAAAGAAACTCTTCACGGTTGATTACGCCATTTCAAACGTGTGTTGAATGGTACAGTAGTATTCAATAATGTCAGAAAGATATTGGCATTAATGAGCGGATAAGGCATGTAGTTCGAGCCAATGGTTGAGGATGTGCCCTCTACAAAGTGATGAAGTTATGCACAGCCAAATACACCTCCAGTATCTCAGGGTCAAAGGTTGAGTAGCTGGATTCCGCCTTGAAAAGTTTTCTACTGAAGAACACCATGTGCGCCCATAGATCATTTGTTGGAATACTGCCCCTACAATGATATCACTGGCATCAATGAAGAGTTAGAGGGGGGCAGTTAATAAGGGGACAGTAAGAGCAGTAGCAGTTGATAAGGCTTTACTTGTGTAGAAGGCTGCCCCACTTCAGATTTTTTTTTTGTTTGTCCTTGAGTGAGTTGCAGAGGGGTCAACAGTTGTGGTGATTTCTAGTAAGAATCGGTGATAATAGTTCGCCAAGCCATAGAATGCTTGCCATGCTCTGACAGTTGAAGGCGTAAAAGCTTCTATACTATTGATAACTTCTCATAGAGGGTGTGAACATTATCAGGAATGATGTGATAACCCAAGAATGTTATTTCCTTGGAACTAAATGTACATTTGTCATGCCATGCGTGATTAAAAGGTCATGCTGCTGTAGACAGTAGAGGATCATGTGTAAGTGACGTAGGTGGCCATCTTTGGAGGGGGCTGAATATTAGTATGTCATCTACGTAACATACGTAGAAGGGAAGGTCCCCCCAAGATGCTATCCATGTGTCACTGGAAAGTGGACAATGCACTACAAAGGCCAAAGAAGTAGTAATTGAAAGTATATGTACTGAATGTCATGGTGATGGTGGCCTTACATGTGTCTTCTGGGTTCATGAGCACCTGAACATCCATTTAGAAGATCAAGGATCATAAACATTTTAGCACTGTGAAGGTTGGTGGTGGTGATGGCGATGATTGGAAGGGGCAGTATTCTGGTTCCTTCTGCATTTTAAGATGCCTGTAATCCCTACAAGGCTGTAGGGAGCCATCCTTCTTCCGAACGATGTGCAAGGGCGACGAGCAATGCCCATTCTTCCATTTCTGCAAATGTGCCTTTAGCAACTACCAAATGATCTGGTGACAAATGTCTGAATCTTGCAAACACTGAGGGTCCCATCGTCTTGATATGGTGATAGATCTCATTCTTGGCAGGAACAGTGAACATCTGGTATAATTCTGGGTGGAAGACATATGGGATACAAATTGAGGAGTTTGGCATAGGCATCCCTGCACATATATGTAGAGTGAGATTGTAAGGAGCAGGAGATAAAGATGTGGAAGAATAAAGCTAGGGCAGACTAAATGATGCTGTGTCATATAAACCAGGAGGGCGATTAAATCTGCTGTTGTCTGGTATCGCAGAGAGGGCGTAATTTGCTTTGGTACTTTAGTAAGTCCCACCCTTAATGCAGAACTGTACCTTGATGCGGTGAAATCAGGAAAACGCATCTCTGGTGGTGTAAGGTGGGAGTATCACTGTGGAATCATGGATAGGTGAGTCAGAGTTGGTGGTGAGCATCATCAGAGGATATGGCAGATGAAGTGATGCGGTGGGTTGGATGTTCGAGGCAATTGCAGGGGTCAGAAATGTAAAGGGAAGTGGATGAGAAATTAATACAAAGACAACTGACAAACGGGTCACATAAGAGTGACAATTGCATTTGCAAAATACATTGTTTTTGTCCATAAAATTGACAGTCACAAAATTAGAAAATATAATGCTGGAATTATTAGCTTGTTATTTCAATAGCTTTTTTATGTGAAGACCAATGGTGATTGTAGTATAGAAGAGAGCTTAGATAGGGCGTACTTCTTTATTTTTATGTGCATTGCTTATATCATGTGCACTACAAGCGAAAGGATG
>NC_090740.1:23082882-23090382 GCF_036898095.1 Palaemon carinicauda
GTAAGCTTAAATGAACAACATAGAACACATATAGTCAAATCAAATTATGCAGAGATAATTGTACTGAAAAGGTTATCAACTTCACCAAAGTAATGATAAATAATTCCCGAATTCAAGATAAAATCAGGAATAAAACAGTGAAAGGCAACACATAGGTGTGGTTGAAGTAACAAAGCAAATACGTGGTGTAGATGCAATAAAATACTTGCAACCACCGAGCTTGTAGTCAAAATAGCATATAAAAGAAGATGTGCAATATGATCTACCCTTAAATATGTAAAGAAATAAAAATACAAAGAGTATTAAGTCAATAAATTCAGTTTGGAACTCGTGGGAAATGAAATTCAATATTCTAAGGACATCATTCCTACAGGCAGGAACACCTATAAAAGAGTAGTTACTCAGCAAGGTCTACTAAAAAGTCCCAAATATGAGATTCAAACGGTTATATAGATTACTAGACTTTATAAAAAAAGGATCTATGAAAGTAACGGAAAAAAAATTGTTATAACTGTTAGCTATTGAATGGAAAAGAAATTTAGATAAATTTCCAAAAAAAGTTATTAAAAGTTTGCCTTATCAGTTTACACGTGCGTATAGCAACATAAGAATACACATATCAAGAGTATGTATTAAAGCCACGAAAGGAAAAATTAAAAAGACTCGATTGAAGTTAGTACTTTCATCCACTCAGGGACATTATCAAACTCAGCAATTGCTGAGTTTGATAATGTCCTGAGTGGATGAAAGTACTAACTTCCAATCAAGTCTTTTTAATTTTTTCCTTTCGTGGCTATAATACATTTTATATTCATCACGTGTCAGCTTTCGTGATTTCTACACATCAAGAGTATGCACAAATTCAACCTTATATAAGAATCAACCTAATTGTTCAGCAGATTCTATAGCAGTATCTATATCACTCACATATAACCAATCTCTATATTATGCATTCATATATTAAGATGAATGTGAAAATAAAATAGCAGTTACTCAAAAAAAAAAAAAAAAAAAAAACGTCTAGTGTATTTTCGCTAAACTAGAACAAATAACGGTCCAAAACTATAAAAGAAACACTTTCTAAAATTGACAATTTACACTACGCCTACATTTTTTAGTTCTCAAATTGCCCAATATTGTTGGATTAATATGCCAATAGCTCTCTAATCCTACCATTTACTGTATAGAATTTTTTTTTTTTTAGAAAGAGAACAATATATTGATCCGACTCAAATGTCATTATGATTTAGAAAGCATCACTTCCCATTCACTTAATTATAAATCATGATCCAAGGTTTTCTAAAACAAAACAAGAGATCAAACATAAAAGGAATAATAAAATTCTTCACAACACGTCATGATAAAATGTTCTCCAACTAAAAAAAAAAAAATAAATAAATAAATAAGTTAAAAATACGAGTGGCTGCGATGATTTGTGTCAATCCTCGAAAGAAATGCTCACAAATTAATTTCGTATACGCAGAGTAATCTCCCAGAAAGATGATAATATCATTACTGTAACTCCTGAGGGACAGGATTGCACAAAATGAGACACTGGAACCGCCTCTCTAACCCTGTCCTTCGTACCAGCCTCAAAATCCCTAAAACAGAAGAGACGAGTAGACAAGTTCAGAGGATAAACGGAGGAACATATATATAAACCATTAATGAAAAGAGCATTGATAGCTAATCATCTCGAATGTTAAAAATAGACAGTAGAGAGAGAGTGAGAGAGAAGGGGAAGTGAAGAAAGAAGATGATTGGTCATAAAGTCGGGGGCTTTCTTTCCCCCAGGATCTCTCGGGATTCCTTCACAATCCCATCTCATTCAGTGCCGGAGCCCTCGCAAGCCTACCTACTCCTCCAAGAGAATCCTTTCCTCGTGCTCTTTACCCCCAACCCATTACATCGGTCGTCAAATCTATTCATTTTACTAAATTAAGCACACATTACACGATATATATATATATATATATATATATATGCGTATATACATACAAACATATATATATATATATATATATACATATATATATGTATATATATACATACAGACATATATATATATATATATATATGTATATGTATATATATATATATATATATATATGTATATATATATAATATATATATTAGTACTTTGTAAATTAACTTATATCTCTGAATATCCACATTACTATACAACATTCTTCAGACTTTCATTCATAAAATATCAATTATTATGAGAGCACCTCAAATACATTTACTATTCTAGCAATTATCACTTTAATAAATGTAATTATTATTATGGTCTTCAGAGCTAAAATCAAAAATACAAAAACGATGCTTTAAAATATACAGTACATAAGAATTCAGCCAAGATTGGTCCTATATAGAGAGAGAGAGAGAGAGAGAGAGAGAGAGAGAGAGAGAGATTGGTTTGGTGTTCAAAGCAAATAACAAAAATATAAAAACGATGCTTTAAAATATACAGTACATAAGAATTCAGCCAAGATTGGTCCTGAGAGAGGAGAGAGAGGAGAGAGAGAGAGAGAGAGAGAGAGAGAGATTGGTTTGGTGTTTCAAAGCAAATAACAAAAATATAAAAACGATGCTTTAAAATATACATAAGAATTCAGCCAAGATCTGTCCTCAGAGAGAGAGAGAGAGAGAGAGAGAGAGAGAGAGAGAGAGAGAGAGATAAAGAGAGAGAGATTATTTTGGTGTTCAGAGCTAAAAACAAAAATATAAAAAGGATGCCTTAAAATATACATAAGAATTCAGCCAAGATCTGTCCTCAGAGAGAGAGAGAGAGAGAGAGAGAGGAGAGAGAGAGAGATTATTTTGGTGTTCAGAGCTAAAAACAATAATATAAAAACGATGCTTTAAAATATACATAAGAATTCAGCCAAGATCTGTCCTCAGAGAGAGAGAGAGAGAGAGAGAGAGAGAGAGAGAGAGAGGGAGAGAGAGAGAGAGAGAGAGATTATTTTGGTGTTCAGAGCTAAAAACTAAAATATAAAAACGATGCTTTAAAATATACATAAGAATTCAGGCAAGATCTGTCCTCAGAGAGAGAGAGAGAGAGAGAGAGAGATGGAGAGGAGAGAGAGAGAGAGATTATTTTGGTGTTCAAAGCTAAAAAAAAACAACATAAAAACGATGTTTTAAAATATACATAAGAATTCAGCGAAGATCTGTCCTCAGAGAGGGAAGAGAGAGAGAGAGAGAGAGAGGAGTGAGGAGAGAGAGAGAGAGAGATGAGAGAGAGTGAGTGATTATTTTGGTGTTCAAAGCTAAAAACAAAAATATAAACACGATGCTTAAAATATACATAGAATTCAGCCAAGATTTGTCCTCAGAGAGAGAGAGAGAGAGAGAGAGAGAGAGAGAGAGAGAGAGAGATTATTTTGGTGTTCAAAGCTAAAACCAAAATATAAAGACGATGCTTTAAAATATACACAAGAATTCAGGCCAAGATCTGTCCTCAGAGAGAGAGAGAGAGAGAGAGAGAGAGAGACTCAGACTCCCGAGGCACTATCATCCGGAGTCCAAAATCGCTATTATCAATTATAAATTCCCCAGTCCCAATAAGTTGGAGTATAGGAATATTCATCTCACGAGGAGAAACACCATTAAGTGAAAAGTTGAATAGAGGAGCCGTGGATTTTATCGTCACCAATATACAAGTCTCGCAGCGAACTCGGAATAAAATATATTTATTTTTTTACCATAAGGTGGATTTTGTATGGAATATGTTCCGATATTACTCTCCATCTTCTCCCTAGGGGATGGAGAAGTGGAAGGAAGCAAGACTTTAGTTCGACTATTCTATAAAAAGATATAAATATGTACTTATAGATAATGATGAAGATTCTTGAGACGGGGTGTGTGTGGTGTGTGTGTGTGTGTGTGTGTGTTACGGAGCTTAGTATCTAGCAGGACACAGGAGTGTATAATAGCCATATATATACATACACACACACACATATATATATATATATATATATATACATATATATATATATATATATATGTGTGTGTGTGTGTGTGTGTGTGTGGCTACTCTATATAATATTCTTGACCGTGCTTATAAGCTTTCATTGGTCAAAAGTTATTAGTTTAATTCTTCTTGTTATCTCTCTTAACTGACGGTTATCCTTTTTCCCCATTCATAATTTATGCATACGCATCTTGTATAATTATTTAAGGATGTTTATGCGAATGAAACAACATAAACACGTCAATTGTGAATCCTCATAGAGTTGAATCTTAAATTTTTGCAATTACAATGTAAATCAATTTTTCTGACATATATCTCTAGCTCTAATCTGGGGCCTGGGAGGCCATTCATGTGAATATGGACCAAAAGATGGAGGATAGGAAACGGCTAATAAGCAAGTGCTACTGGGGTAAGTAAGGACGCTGATAGGATCCATTGGGCGATGTCTACAGTGCGCTACGTGAAGGGTGGGGTAGGTAGATAGATAGACTATAACACCAATAATTGGCAGCAGTTTCCAGTCAAATGTAAGACAATGGCCTCGGACATGTTAATTCAAGTTTGAGATTTGCCATTTTCATCACCGCGCTGGCCACTGCGGATTGGTGATGGTGGGAGACTTAGTGTGATCGCTCACAGCAAACCAATCTAGTATGGATGACTCTGATTAGTATATCTTTACTGCTCATGGCGATACACAAACTCTTTCACCACCTAGAGTTATCCCCACCCAGAAAGGGATTACAATGAGTGGTGAATCTATTCTAAATGAACTCGCTTGTGCCTTCCCCACCATTCTTTGTTACTCCAGATGTGAGGATTTCATAACCATGTTTTTTTCCCACGGACAACCCTCTGCACATTTCTTCACAGCAGCCTCGAATTTGAAGGGGTAGTAGCATAACTGCAGCTGATGGGTATCAGTAAGTGAGTGGAGAGGTCGTTGGATGAGGCATAAGCGAGGGGTGGTATATTTAGGTAGTGGGAGGCTTTGTCCTACAGCATTCACGTTGGCTTTGGTCGATGTTGAATAGTTTGTCCACTTCGTCTGATTGGATGGTGTTGATTGAGGTCTGGAAAGTGGTGAAGGGGCTCCCCATAAGGGTGTTGACTCTGGTCATCACGTCTTCATGGCAAAACAACAATATCGTGGAAAGGAGCATGTACAGGTTCGGGAAGGCGCCATACCCAAATGGAACAAAGGAGATTCACTTCACGAGGAGAGCTGTCTGCGGCAGGTTGCAGGCGTGCGATACTGGTTAATTCCCTGAGGGTGAGGTGAAGCCTTTGGGTTCCCCAACGGTTGTCGAGAAAGTTTGAAAAGTTTTGCTATGAGGGTGGCTGGTGATGGCAAGTACTGGTCCCAAGTGTGATTTGACGGCGACGTATGTTATTGGCGAGCCTCATTGCTTGCAGAGCCAATTGGATATTCCCAGGAAAGATTCCTCAGGGATGGCCGTGAGAACGTAATCTGCTTTGGTGCTTGACTGAGTCACATTCTTGACGCAAAACTGGCCTTTTTCACCCTAGAACCAGGTGAATGCTTCCCTGCTGGCGAAGGACGGTAGTTTGAGGGAGGTTGCGTAGATAATAGAGTCAGTGTCGGAATGCGGCATCTTCAAACAGCAAGACACACAGTGAGGGGAAGGTGGGAGGAGCTGGTCACTACATTGGTCACCAATGTGAAAGCAAGCCATTAGGAGGTGACTGAGAGAGGACTCAAATGCAACTAATTTTATTTGGACAGAGGATGAGTAAATATACAACCCGTTCCAGTAAAAAATGGCAAAAAAACTCAAACACAATGATGCAGGAACATACAGGCATGGACAGGTTATCAGTGCGAGGGGAGAGCGATAACAATAAAATACAAAAAAAAAAGAAATACCATGTGTGATACACGAGAGGTAAAATGTGATTCTTGAGGTACTGTATCACGTTACAAACACTTGCAGCACTAACCATATAATCTTGTGTTGTTCATTGCTCTTCTCCACTTTGATTATGAACATGACTTCTGCCCTGGACTGGTCCTGCTGCGTCATGCGAATTATTTATGTACTACTGTACGCAACACGTCAAAAATTATGGCTCAATCTTCACACGATATACACGCACCTACAAGCAACCCCCATCTCACCAAGGTATGACTATTCCCTCACCTCCATACCCCAGGGACGGGGAGAGCTTGGCATGGGCCAGACACTTGTTTTTTTTTATTATCCAGGGGAGATTATATGTTTGAGTGTATTGGCAACATGCGTGTGATGCACGTTGTTGTTGGGCTAAGCAATCTGTTCTTTAATTATCACTGGTTTACAAAAAAAAATTTTGGTCTGAGGCAAGAATGGGGATATGTGTTTGTTGCTAATTTGGGTGTGCTGAATTCAAATTTATAAATAGTTTTGCTCTATCACCTCTAGTTTTCTGGCTTTTAAATAGTCTCATTTTAGTATAAACAGAGAATATATGTGTACATTTCAAGAGTTGCAGCAGCTTATAACAGATAAAACAGGATAGATAAAGAACACTGATTGAATCAATATACTTGGATGACACAATTACACAATTCATAGTACCACAGACAGTCAAAAGTGTGTTTTCTTAGAAGATCTGGTGTATTTTGCCTCCGGGATGTCACGCAAGAGCATCCAGCTGAAGTCTCCCATCATGCCAGGATTCCATTTGCCTTGATAGTTGCTCTCCATCTTCGTAATGTCTTGGTGGAATCTTTCTCCATGCTCATCACTCACAGCTTCAAGGTTTGGCGGAAAGAAGTTGAGGTAGGAAAGGAGAAAATGAATCATGAGTGACATTCGGCACCCCATATCCTCGTAAGACTTTAGCAACTTTTCAATACAGGCTTGGTAATCTGGTACGCGTGTGTTACCAAGGAAGCCACTACAGACTGACTTGAATGCTTCCCATGCTCTCAGTTCCTTTAAGTTCAGAAGCTCCTCAAAATCAGTATCCTTCAGCACTTCTGAGATCTGAGGTCCGACAAAGATGCCCTCTTTGAGCTTAGTAGCACTAACACCTGGGAACACAGTAGACAAGTGTTGAAAGGCAGCACCATTTTTGTCCAATGCCTTCACGAAATTCTTCATCAAACCAAGCTTGATGTGAAGAGGAGGAAGAAGCACCTTATTCATGTCCATCAGAGGATTCCCCTTGATGCTGTGTTCGCCAAGAACAAAAGTGATTCTAGACCCCCAGTCTTTCTGCTTGTAATGCTGGGATACAGCTCGACTATCCCAGAGACAGAGAAAACAACAGTATTTTGTGAAGCCCGCTTGCATACCCATAAGAAGACCAATGACCTTGAGGTCCCCACACAGACTCCATTGGTACTCGCTGTACTTAATAAGCTTCTAAAAGAAGCTCCACATTGTCATAGGACTCCTTTAGATGGACAGTGTGTGCAATGGAATGCTAGGATATTTATTCCCGTTGTGCAGAAGCACAGCCTTGAAACTTCGCTTGGAGGAGTCTATGAAAAGAAGCCAGTCTGAAGGATT
>NC_090740.1:23108796-23118796 GCF_036898095.1 Palaemon carinicauda
TAGGGGCAGAAGGTTCAGGTACAATTCTGCTTGAGGCCATTTCAGAACTACTAAAGTCAACTTTAGATCTAGGGATGATAACACTTTGCTTATCATCCACTGAAGAAGGTAAAAATACGGAAAAGTAGACGTTGAGGCCCTCCCAGGGGTGCTGGAATATGTCCTCAAGTGCTGCTGCCATGTCTTGCATTGGTGAGCAATAGAATGGGTAATTTCTTGTTGAGGCTTGTGGCGAACATGTCTATTGTCAGGGAACCCCACAAAGTCATAAGCCTTGTCGTTACATGGGGATGCAAAGACCATTCTGAATTTACTATAAGATCTTGGTGAATTGACTTGTCCGCTATGATATTCCTATTAGCAGGAATTAACCAAGATAAGAGGAATGTTATATTGTAGACTGGCCAGTTATTTATCAATACAATAACTGACAGAGAGGACATTTTCTGGTCCTTGAGATGGGGCACCCCCCACCCTCTTTTTGATGAATTCGTTAATAAAAGGAAATCCGGAGGGGGACCCTGTAAGGGAGACCCATATAGCAGATCCTCATAGAAAATTGGAATGGGTGTCTTGTTTGACTCGTACTAGAGCTTGAGCTGAACCTGCAGCTTATGACCAGTTTCTTTTTTAAAAACCATTATAGCAACTGTAGGTGGAAGTGACCATGAGGAACAAGCTTCCACAACGTTGTTACGTAACCTTAAAGACTAATCTTTTATGCTGCGAGGTAACTGTGCTCAATGAAGGAAGGCGTGAGCATCACTGAGCCAGGTTATCCTATGTTGAAACATAGATTGTTACTGCTTTCGTTTTTTTTTTTCCATGCCCAGATATATCATTCTTTCCTTGGATCAAAGCTTGGACTTCTCCGGATTTGTAACAATCCCCAGATCACAACAAAACAAGAAGAGCCTGTCCCAAAGATGTCAAAGTTAGGACTCTTAGGCTGTTAGTATTAGCCAGCTGTCTAAGTATTAGATCAGGGCCGATACTGATAGCAACGTGGACACCCGGATGAATACCTGGGAGGACCGGGGTCAACTCAAAGCAAAGTAATTTTAATTGAAAGATTTTGCTCCTTACGACAAAACATAGATTCTTTCTTGAAGAACAATTCACAGGGATCTGGATGTATGATTCCCTGAGATCGTGTGAAATCATAGTCGTTATTCCTAAGTGCATCTATGATTTAAGCAGCTTTTCCATCCTTAATCAAGTCTGATGTCTGAACTCCATCAGGGCTGAAAGATCTATTACTGGTCTTCAGTCACATGAGCTCTTTTTGATAAAAGAAAAAAAAAAAAAAACAGATGGCTGAAGAAGGACAGAGACTCACCTCGGACTTCCTCTAGAGTGTTAATTATTAGCATAGTCTGCACCTCCGACTGAAGGGCAAGGAAGAACACTTCCTGGTTGATAGTAAGACCACATTGTTGGAGGTGGAAATGAGGTGAGGGGAAGATTTGATAAATAGACGTCGGTATCCGAATTGAAACACATTCACTAACCCAGCTGTTTTGTGAAACTGCCACTTTATCAATTCCTCTGCCAGGTACTTCCCCACTGGTGGTTTGGGATGGGGGGGGGGGGGGATAAATTACCGGACCTGGCTTGATCGAGGGCCTCGCCTACCTTCTGTGCGATTCACGGGGCTTTAGAGACTCCCATAGTGTGGTTCTGAGGTTGTGGTGCCTACTTGTCTTCAAACTAGTGGCAGATCTGGAAGCTTGCCTAATACCCAATATATATATACTGTATATATATATATATATATATATACATATATATATATATATATATATATATATATATATATATATATACATATATATAATATGTATATATATATATGTATATATATAATATATATATATATATATATATATATATATATATATATATATATATATATATATATATATATAAATGTATGGATGTGTATATATACACAGTATATATATGCATATGTAAATATAAACATTTTATACAGTATATATATATATTATATATATATATATATTATATATATATATATATTATATATATATATATATATATATATATATATATATATATATATATATATATACAGTATATATTCCCATGCAGAGAATATATTCAATCCTCTGTCTCAGAACCTGGCTCAGGACCAAAAAATATCCTTTTACTACTGAGACTACAAAGCCGTTTTCTCTTTCATATGTATATATATATATATATATATATATATATATATATATATATATATATATATATATATATATATATATATACATATATATGTGTATATTTATATATAAATCTATATATGTGTATGTGCATATATACACAGTATATATATATATATATATATATATATATATATATATATATATATATATATTCTATATATATATTATATATACACATATATATATATATATATATATATATATATATATATATATATATATATATATATATTTTATATATATATATTATATATATATATATATATATATATATATATATATATATATATATAATATATATATTAGGTCTCTGTCTTCTTCAATTCCAAAAAAAATTGGCTTATTGAGAAAGTCTTACAAGATTTTCGGTGATCAATCTATTCCGAAAAAATTGTTTTAATTCATTCATTCTACCTAGTTTTGAGAATTGTTCTCCTGTCTGGTCTTCAACTGCTGATTCTCATCTTAATTTGTTGCACAGAAACTTACGGTCTATTAAATTTCTTATTCCTGATCTAGATATTAATCTGTGGCACCGTCGTTCAATTAGTTCATTATGCATGTTGCATAAGATTTTTCATAACTGATCATCCTTTTCATTCAGATCTCCCTGGACAATTCTACCCTGTTCGTAATACTAGGCAGGCAGTTAACTCTAATAGCCAGGCCTTCTCCATCATTAGGCTCAATACTACACAGTATTCTAGAAGTTTTATTCCAGCTGTGACCAAGTTATGGAATGATCTTCCAAATCGGGTAGTTGAATCAGAAGAACTTCACAAGTTCAAAGTTGCAGCAAATGTTTTTATTTTGACCAGGCTGACATGAGTCTTTTTATTGTTTATATATGATATATCTGTTTTGATGTTGTTAATAGTTTATATATGACATATCTGTTTTGACGTTGTTACTGTTTATAGAATGATTTATCGTTAATTTGTTCTCATCATTTATTTATATATACATATATATACAGTATATATGTATATATATATATATATATATATATATATATATATATATATATATATATATATATATATAGTATATATATATATATATATATATATATATATATATATATATATATATATATATATATATATATATAGTATATATACATATATATATATATATATATATATATATATATATATATATATATATATATATATATATATATATATATATATAAAGTACACTGCATATACACATAACATCCTCAGACATTGATAGGATCTACACTCGCAATGTTTTATATTTTTTCTTAACAGTGAGGGAGTAAGAATAAAACCTGGAGTGTGGAAAAGAAAAGCAAAAAGGGCGTAAACGAAGAAAAAGGATGCCAGCCAGGTGTAAGATTTCCATTACAATCGCACGGCATCCATCAATCGCAGCAGCAGCAAGGGAAGGAGAGAGAGAGAGAGAGAGAGAGAGAGAGAGAGAGAGAGAGAGAGAGAGGAGAGAGAGAGAGAGAGAGAGAGAGAAACGAACAAAAACTGGAGTTCGTAGAGCAAAGAGAGAGAGAGAGAGAGAGAGAGAGGAGAGAGAGAGAGAGAGAGAGAGAGAGAGAGAGAGAGAGAGAGAGAAACAAACGAATAAAAACTCGAGTTCGTAGAGCAAGAGAGAGAGAGAGAGAGAGAGAGAGAGAGAGAGAGAGAGAGAGAGAGAGAGAGAAACAAAAGAATAAAAACTCGAGTTGGTAGAGCAAAGAGAGAGAGAGAGAGAGAGAGAGAGAGAGAGATAGAGAGAGAGAGAGAGAGAGAGAGAGAGAGAGAGAGAAACAAACGAATAAAAACTCGAGTTCGTAGAGCAAAGAGAGAGAGAGAGAGAGAGAGAGAGAGAGAGAGAGAGAGAGAGAGAGAGAGAGAGAGAGAGAGAGAGAAACAAACGAATAAAAACGCGAGCTCGTAGAGCATTTCTGGGGTGACGTGGAGAAAAGAAAACCTCAGGCTATAACACGGGAAGTCGAGATTCATATATCACAGCTTGACACTGCCAGAGATTAGCTTATTTTCGAGGGCAACTCACAAATCACAAAAAAGACCATATTTTTTCAAGAAGTGTTATTCAAGGCATCGGGGATAACCGTAAAAAAAATGAAGAGGTAAAAAACACAACGTTTCCAAACATATTAAATCTTGTTCTAAACTCTACCCCTGTTTCTTTCATTGGTGTTAACAGAAAAAAGTATCACTTGACAGAAATAATTTTTCTATTTTTTATTCATCCACATAGCTCGTATTCACAAGGGAATTTTCAATTATTAAGAATAACATTTAACGAAATTGAGTATACAACAATATTTTATTTGAAAAAAGAACAATTAGAATAAGACGTAATTACAACTGTAAATCTAAAAGTAGGCGATAGAATAAATCTAAAGACGACGCACAATATAGATAGTTAGTTTTTCTAAAAGATAAGGTTGTGTACATATTTGTCGTGTCTAATCTTCAAAATTGCCTATTTCATGAATTTGGCAGTCATTGCTCCTAATTCATGAAATAGGCATCTCATTGCCTGTTTCACGAAATATGCAACCCTTAGACGCTGCCTAGTTCACAGATTAGGCAATCTATTTCAGGAAATAGGCAAGTTGCCTGGTTCCTGATTTAGGTAAATCAATTATAGTGGCACCATAAGTAGTTAGTATCCTTTTCTACAACCAGGTAACGTAAATGAAACAGTTTCTTGAGACCATAGAGAAAGCGGTAAGATACATGCTACTTTACATACTTTAATCTTTGTGCTCATTCTCAAGTGTTGGCTCTGAAAACTACAGTACTTTCAAGGATTAAAGGTCATCCATGGCATAGGTAATTGACCGGACATGTCCTAGAGACCAAGTATATGTAATAGGCAAAGCGCCTACGTCCCATCTCAACCCGAGCTGGGATCAGGGAGGGCCAGCAATGGCTGCTAATAACTCTGCAGATAGACCTCTGGGCATCCCAAAACCTAACCTCCCTAGTTCACGAGGGCAGTGAACTTGTACACACTATCTTGCATGAGCGGGTTCGAGCTCCTGTCCAACAGTTTGCGAGACAGAGATGTTCCCGATATACTACCACAACCATAGAATGTAGAATGAAGCTATTGGTAACGTCTCTGCCTGGTGTTTCCCAGTCGGGGGTTCGAGTCCCGCTCAGACTCGGTAGTGCCATTTGTGCTGCAACCTTACCATCCTTGTGAGTTAAGGTTGGGGGGTTTGGGGTAGCCTATAGGTCTATCTGCTGAGTCATCAGCAGCCACTGCCTGGCCCTCCCTGGTCCTAGCTTGGGTGGAGAGGAGGCTTGGGCGCTGATCATATAATATATGGTCAGTCTCTAGGGCATTGTCCTGATTGCTAGGGCAATGTCACTGTCCCTTGCCTCTGCCCTTTATAAGCGACCTTTAAACCTTTATGAAAATAATCGAAATTTTTGCCTAGCAGAATACTGTTCCCATAACATTTAATTGTGAAGATGGCAACGGTACTTAAAACTGGAATACACAAAGTGAAATCGAATATATAAAAATCACTAGAAGCGTATTCCAAAACGTATTTTCATAGTATAGGAAATAGAGAGGTAAAGCAATATTACGTTATGTAAAAATGCAGAGGATTTGGTTTACACAATTAATGAATGTAATGATGAATAGTGAGGAGATGCATATCTGATCATTACACAGAATAGAGAGTGATAATAATATATCTCTTATAAGAAGAAAAAAAAATAGGTTTCAATTAAGCTTGGAATATGATATCACCCAAGAAATTTTAATCATAACATAATGAGAGAGACCTATAAACGGAAAGAGAGCGGGGGTTAACAAAGCTACAGTGGCAGGATGAATGGAAATAAGATGTGAAAAGGTCATGGGCAGGTCAAGGACAATGTAAAACAGTTAAATTAGAGACAAAGTGGAGAGGTAGATTCTTTAAAGATTCATATACTAACTATTGGAAATAAAGCATAATTATTATTTTCTATTAATCATTGATAATTATTATTAATTATTGATGATTATTATCGATTATTGATAATTATTATGAATTATTGATAATTATTATGAATTATTGATAATTATTATTAATGTAAAACAGTTAAATTAGACACAAAGTGGAGAGGAAGATTCTTTAAAGATTCATATACTAAATATTGGAAATAATGTATTATTATTATTTTATATTAATCGTTGATAATTGTCATCAATTATTGATAATTATTATCAATTATTGATAATTATTATTAATTATTGATAATTATTATTAATCATTGATAATTATTATTAATTAATGATAATTATTATCATTAATTATTATTGTTGTTGTTGTTGTTGTTATCGTTGCAATCATCATCATATACAGGTATACAAGAAAAGAATAGGGAATTCAAGACTAAAGTGATAAAAATAGTAAAAAAGATTCATTTAATAAGGGAGGTAGAACATCAAATAGTGAAAAGAAGTACAGGTGGGGAAGTAGATACCGAGATCTTTCAAGCAGTCCCAACTTGATGGCTTCAAAGAGCTGTTGCACACAAAGAAGACAAAGGGCTTTGGAAAACTGGAATATTGGAATAGTTGTGAATGTGGCAACTGGAAAAGCAAAAAAGGGATTTTTTTAAAGTTGGGGGAATGGAAAAGCAGTATATTATTGTATTACTGAAGGCGCTGTGTTTAACATTATTATTTTAACTATTATTATTGCTATTTCCAGTAAACTGCAAGCATCGGGTCAGAAACGCAAAGAGCATGGTTTGAAAAAAAAAATATATACAAAATGGAAGCTATATAAAAAAGCTAATACTGAAAAAAGATGCAAATTTGCCCTAAAAATATAAAAAAGAATTTTCACCCACTTTAGAATTTTATTCCCTTCGATTCTGCTACGTGTATAAGAGGAACATAATAATAATAATAATAATAATAATAATAATAATAATAATAAAATAATAATAATAAAAATATTAATAACAATAATAATAATAATAATAATAATAATAATGATAATAATAATAATAATAATAATAATAATAATAAATCTTAGAATGCATGTAAAAAAATCTTATTAAACAACAGTCATAGACATACGTAACAAAGACTACGAAAAAATCAATGGAAGGCGCGTTTTACCCAACATTAACCCAAAATGGAGAACAGCAATCAAATGATGGTAAAATTCAAGAGATGAATGGGCATGTATCAAAATGTTAATTTCAGTTTTAATAATAATGATTAAAATTCTAAATTATGTGAGCCTTGTAAACAAAATTTCTAAAGAAAAGATATGCATTGGAGTATCCACCGACCTAGACCTACTTAAGAATTGTATCTCTTTAACTAAATCAGCTACCTCAGGTCTATATATATATATATATATATATATATATATATATATATATATATATATATATATATATATATATACTCAATTCAAATTGTACTATACAGCAACTTTTGATAAATTAATGGCTGCTACGAAGACATTTTTCTTAATTTTCTTAATTAACCGGGTTACTAATATTGATAAGATATCCTATCCTATGTAAAAAGAGAATCAGTTCACTTCAAAATGTGATGTCTTTATAAATTATCAGACAAAGACAGTACAATCGTTATCACAGATGGTGAATTCTATCTAAATAAATCGCAAGAGTTAAACTAATACTAATGCCAGACTAAAAAAAATTTAAAACGTTCCCATTGACTTCTGAAGTTTATTACCAAAAGGCCATAGAATTCTTGGAGAATTTAAGAACACTAAACTCTAATCTTCCATAAATTCATGATCTCACTAAACCACATAAAGTTATTATCCCACTAAGACCAATCATTTCAAGTGCCAGGTCTTTTATATAAAAAAATCTTGAAACGATTACCCAGTCTTTTTCTTTTCTGGGTGTCTTTACAACTATCATATAAAATATCCATATGATTTTTTGCAAACAATTCAAATATTTCAATACACTCCTTCTCAATGATATCTACAATTACTATTGCAGTTATGACACCAGATAACTTATAACCAATCAAATTATCAATCAATATCTACTAATATACCGCACCTATATGAATTCCTTCTTAACCTTAAAATAGCCTTTAAGCTTTTAGAACTTTGCATTTTAACAATTATTTCTCATTCAAAATTAATTCTCATAGTTATTCATCACAGTGGGGTATTACCATTCCACTTAAATCTGTACAAGGTAATTTACGTTAGTAATATCTTAAAAGTGTAACAATAAACTACCTAAAATATGAAGAAATTCTTAGGATAAGGTATGTGGATGTCATAACTTTTAGGAGGAAAGTCGCATGGAAATATAATAATTCTTTCAATGGATTTACTAAAGATCAGAGATGCCAGAAACTACAAAGTATGGTATATACGAAATCCACCTTTCTCGATATTTCAAGTACATTAAATTAAGGTCTGGTAAGAAGACAATTTCTGCGTGTCATGAGGAATTATTTCCTTGATAATTACGATAAGGAAACCAAAATACTTTCATATTAGCTGTCTTTTCACAAATACCTTGTCTATTTCAATGAAAATTGTTATTTATAAAACAAACCAGATTTTTTCTCATCCCTTAAACTAGAGATTTAATAGCAATTAAAAATAAGTGTAGCTTGTATCCTACCCATATTTCTTGCTCCTACTAGGTCTAGCTTGTATCCTACCAAAGTTTCTTGTCCCAGCCAAGATGACAAACTAGTGTAGCTACTCTGAAACTTTAATGATTGGTCAGTTATTTAATTGTTCAAGTGAATAGTCATAATATACTAAGAACATGAACGCTCTATCACTTTTGAGTTGAGTAATTGCTGCATTAAATGTGATCGTTCCTTTATAAAATTAAACTACACCTCACCCATGCATTTGGCAGAGCTTTATTGAGTTGACCACAATGAAGAACTTTCCACGAAATATTTCTGTTCTTAAAAGACTAGAAAGTTGTCAGAAATGTGATGGTGATGTCGAAAAGTACACTGGAAGACCAAATCGCGCAATAGTAGACTGGTTCAACTACTGTTGACAGGTATGTTTGGGGGTCTTATCTATCAACAAACGAGGGAAGTTAATTGAAAATTGTTCCGAACATTTTTTCGAAAATTTCGGCCGATTTTCAAATTTTTCCGAAATTTTTTTAGAAAATTTCGGCCGATTTTCGGGCCGAAAATTTTTCCGAAAATTTTTTCGAAAATTTCGGCCGATTTTCGGGCCGAAATTTTGGGACAGAAAGCTACCTTTTCCAAATTGATGAAACATACTTTGGTATAGATATGGTGCAGCAAAAGAAGGGGGACAGGTATGGGGCGACATAGGTTGGAGACAGGTACCTTTGGCACTGCCCAGGCATGACATGAGGTCCAACACCTCAGCTCCAATCATTGTTGAATTGTTGTCTCTTTCGTCAAGATTGGAGATGTTGATGGAGTTCTTGAGAGTGGGGCAGTGGCTGTCCATATGAGCATTAACTATAGCGCAAGTTCAGGCAGGTGTTGTACCCAAAGGCAACAAAGTAGCTCCACTTCACAAGGAGAACCGTCTGCACTCAGCTGAAGGAGAGTAATAGTGATCACTTCTCTCAAGGCCATCGAGGCCTTTTGATCCCCAAACAGTTGTTAAGAGAGCTGATAAATCTTGGCTACAAGGGCGGCTGGCGACGGTGAGTACTGCTTCAGGAAGTATGATTTCAAGACATTATACTGTATGGGGTTATCCATTTGGTCACAAAGCTAATCGGAGATGTCTGGGAAGGGGTTGTCTGGGT
>NC_090740.1:23123796-23136296 GCF_036898095.1 Palaemon carinicauda
TTAGTCTTGCTAGACAGCCCACTCTATCTTCAATTTACATAAATGAACAAAAGCTAAGTACAACAGTAAAACCTAGTAATAATTTACATAAACCAAAAAATACATTTAGTAACAAATAGATTTTACAAATGAAAACACCTTCTACATGAATAATTTCAAATTTACTGAAAGTAAAATAGCATAAACCTTATATGTTTATTTCACAGACTGAAATTACATACTTAATCATAGTTATAATTTGATAAAACAAACAATCCAAAAAAATCCCCAAGTTTCAGTAGAAATAGACTAAAATAAATATATGAATCAAAAGATATTTTAAACTCGCTTTCATAGCTAAACTAAGGAAGTTATTTATTTGGTTAATTGGTATTTCCTGGAAGAAAAGGCAAATAGAGAGTGGAAAAAAATTATTTTGGAATTCAACAATTTATATATGAAATGAGGGAGAACTGAAGAGGTGAGAGACAGCGTGAGGGGTTGGAGAACATGCTAGTGATGTGTGAATCTTACGTATGTTACTTGCTTGGAATCGTAAGTCAAGTGTAAAGCTTATGTAACACCATAGCATTACACTTACCGAGAGCAACATCATTGCATCCGTATGTGCATCACTAATTATGTAAGTTATTACAAGTACTGTTGTATATAAACCTGAGTATTAGAATGTGCATAAACTAACTCGAGAAGAGTATACAACTGTAATGATGGATATCCAGTAATGAGATTAGATCCTCCTATACATTTATTCGTGATCCTCATTTGTTATTTTCAATCATGTAGTCTTTCTAATATCAACATAACGTCAGCTGCCAGCAGATAGTCAAGTAGATAGTATTCTATAAATAAAGTAAACTCTTCTTCACTTCCATCAAGAAATTCACAACGATGATAAGATCTTATATGGTATTTCTAACCATACCTTATCGCTGTAGGTAAGCACAGCAGAGCAACAGTACCAATAGCATTAACCCCATCATACACGCAACAGTGGAGACGTCATTTTTCGCTGCGTTGGGTCTAACTTTATCATCCTCCCTACAACCCACCAGTTCACTCACCTGAAAAGAGAAAGATGTCTTGAAAATAGACGAAACCAGCTAAGATTCACATAGATTATTATTTCATATATATATATATATATATATATATATATATATATATATATATATATACATGTATGTGTACGTATATGTGTGTGTATATATATATATATATATATATATATATATATATATATATATATATATATATATATATATATACATACATAAACATAATTGGTTACACATTTGTAAATACATGCACAGATAGATAAATAATGACATAATGACTAATGGAAATTTCACATTGTAATTAATCAATAGTTGATTGTTAAATGCATATATCGGATCTATTAAATAGCGTCAGCATACCACAGGCTTCATATAATTAACTCTAGGTGCCAAATTTCTAACTAGTTAACCCAACAACAATGCCATGCCATAATGGTATTGTGCACAGCTTTTATCAATTAACGGAGTTTTTCAAGGTGAATTCTACCTCATTCTTTTAAGGACTATCAATTACAGTATACATAAAAAACGTCATTGACGTCAAGTGACATGTCGTCAACTAATTGCTTACATCTATCATCGTTGTTAACCCTTTTAGTGTCAGTGATGAATTCAACAAAACTTCTGGTGTGGCAAAATCTTTCAAGACCACACAAAACTTAGCTTGCTGAAATTAATTGGAAAGCTTTCTTCAAAACCTTTCCATCTAATACTGTCTTTATATAGTATGGGTGATTTTAAAAGATGTTTTCCCTTTTTCAAATTTTGACTACTGTAAGTCACCAATGGCAGTGAAACGGTTAATACTATTTTTTGAAATAAATGTGGTTCTCAATATGGTAGATGTCTTAAATTGTCTAACCTTATCTAGTATATGTGACGCACTTCTCCCCCTACGTATCTTATTTGATTATGTAATAATACAATATAGGGATGTGCACATACGAATTCATGAGAGAGAGAGAGAGAGAGAGAGAGAGAGAGAGAGAGAGAGAGAGAGAGATGAAAATTTAATATAGGAAAGCACCGGGTAAGTTTTACGCAGAATTATACGACAATGTCCTACAAGAAATTGTTCAGTACATTGTCATCTGAACTCCAAAAATGATTCGAAATTGTTGATAGTGTAGAATCCTCAAAATATATGCTATCCATTCATTAAGAAATTGCATTCATACGCTCACACCATGTAACGTTAATGATAAAATGTGTACTAGAGTAAGAAAACCCCCATGTTATTTGAAAGACTATGTGAGGTAATACAATTCAGTATACTATGTATGTTTGTTGTTTAGTAAAGAAAATAAAATATATTTTTTTAGGAATTATATGAAAAACTTAATAGATTCTTTGTAGTTTTTTACTTCAGGATAAATGAACTGTAATTTTGATAGAAGTAATTGAAAAAAGAGAAAAAAAAAAGGATAAAAAAAATGTGATTATAGAATGTCATATGAACTACTGTATTTAATTTGAAGTGAATGTCATTTTGTTTCTGTGCTGGAAATATGTAAGAATGTGAGGTAATACAGTTCAGTATACTATGTATGTCTGTATTGTTTTGTAAAGAAAATAAAATATTTTTTTTTAGGAATTATATGAAAAACTTTGTATATTCTTTGTAGTTTTTTACTACAGGATAAATGTACTGTAATTTTGATAGAAGTAATTGGAGAAAAAAAAAGAAAAGATAAAAAAAAATGTGATTATAGAATGTCTTATGAACTACTGTATTTAATTTGAAGTGAATTTCATTTTGTTTCTGTGTTGAAAATATGCAAATATATCTTTTATTTATGAAGTAGTCCGAGTATAACTGTAAACGTAATGTATGCGATAGGTATTGACATTGGGTTTATCTTTTATTCAAATAAATATTTAGTTTAGGAATTATTAAGTGCTATAAAGAACTGCTTGGTAAAAGCACAAAGTTTACCAAGTAATTTCTGGTACACTAATATGTTAAAACGGGAGGGAATTAGTGCCAATGTTAAAAATGTTTCAATACAGTTTTCTATGCAGATTTGCGTTCCTCTGTATCCTTGACTTTTGTGGACATAATTGACCGAGAGAAAAATAAACATGCTGTACCTAAAATAAGTTTTAATATAGATTCATCCTGATTTATTTTGCCGACGCAGAACAGATAGGAACCATAAAACAAGATTCCTTACATAAAGAAAGTAACAATGCATAGTTTCTCATTATAAAATGAGAGGAGTTTCTAAGATATTAAACAATCTACACTTTTACTTTTTTTTTACTTTACTAAATTGACATTATCATGTACCAGAAACATAAATCCAAAGCTACAAACGTATGTTATCTCAGCTTGTGGATGACTATGTAATTAGTTATGTAAGCGATGAAGTATATTAATAGATCTTATAAAATCATAAAAAATAATTTCAACTCATCAAGATTCATAATATTTTTGTGTTGATACTGCCTAAGGGTGTGTTGAGGGTATCCTCGATTACAAATAAAAACGAATAAAGAAAGCTTTAAAAAATCTTGACCATTGAGACAAACCTCACCTTTTACTTCCGAAAAACAAGATAAACCCCTTCAAAGGAGGATTAATTCCATATCTGCTATTCATCTTGAAAGTACAGCTGAACTAGTTTTCGCTTATGTGGTAAACACAGGAGATTTATTCTCGATGTATAACTTGAAAGAAAGAAATGCGAGTAGTAGGCAATGAATGTGTTGATGATAACGCTTCTGTCATTTTCCCTAATAATTACATACCTTCTAACGTGATATTATGCCCGAATTTTATTTTGAAGTTCTGTGTTCAATCCTATAAAAGGTAGGAGTTACAATCAGAATTCAAGGGACCCACAATAAGACTTTTAGTGAAATTACCTCTTGGTCTAAATCTGATCTTCCTTTTACGTTTTATCTTATCGCGTATCATCTTTTTATTATTATTATTATTATCATTATTATTTTTATTATTATTATTGTTGTTATTGTTGTTGTTGTTGTACTTGCTAAGCTACAACCCTAGTTGGAAAAGCAGGATGCTTAAAGCCAAGGGCCCCAACAGAGAAAATAGCCCAGTGAGGAAAGGAAACAGGGAAAAATAAAATATTTTAAGAACGGTACCATTAAAATAAATATTTCCTGTATAAACTATAAACACTTTAACAAATCAAGAGGAAAAGAGGAAGAGAGATTATATCTTGTAATATATATATATATATATATATATATATATATATATATATATATATATATATATATATATATATATATATATATATATATATATATAATATATATATATATATATAATATATATATATATATTATATATATATGTATATATATATATATATATATATATGTATATATATATATATATATATATATATATATATATATATATATATATATATATATATAACTACATTTTATCCTCTATAACGAATATATCAGAGGCGACACAGCATTAAAACCAAATATAACTTTCAAAATGTTCAGCCTGGACTCAGAACGACTGGAACATGAAATGCCGGCTCACAAGTGATTTCTCATCGGATTTTCTATCCCTCGTATCTTTTTAGGACATAAGCCACAATAGCGTGGTCAGAAAGTCCTTTCAGGACGGTAAAGAGCCGCTATGATATACAACCCATTGGTCTTAACTTTAAAAAAAAGAAGTGATGGAGAAATAAGAAAGAAACGAAAATTTCTAAATGGCAAAAAGAAAGATTATTATCCTTAAAATCAAACAAATAAGCAACGGGCTAAATATTATCTTTAAAATCAAACTAAAAAAGCAACGGGCTAAATATTATTATATTTATAATCAAACAAATAAGCTATGGGCTGAAGATTACTTTTTTAATCAAACAAGCAATGGGCTAAATACTGTTATCTTTAAAATCAAACGAATAAGTAATGGAAAAAAGATTATCATTTTTAATCAAACAAATAAGAAATGGGCTAAATACTATTATCTTTAAAATCAAACAAATAAGTAATTTGCTAAAGATTATTTTTTCGATAGAACTAATAAGCAATAGGATAAATACTATTATCTTTAAAATCAAACACATACGCAATGGGCTAAATGATACTATTTTTAAACCAAACAAATAAGCAATGGGCTAAAAATTATTTTTAATCAAACAAATATGCAATAAGTTAAATACTATTTTCTTTACAATCAACCAAATCAGCAACGGGCTACATATTATCTTTAAAATCAAACAAAATACAATGGGCTACAAGATACTATCTTTAAAATCAAACAAATAAGCAATGGGCTAGAAACTACTTTTAAATCAAACTAATAAGCAATAGGTTAAATATTATCATCTTTAAAATAAAAAAAATCAGCAAAGGGCTACATATTTTTACAATCAAACAAAAAACAATGGGTTAAATAATACTATCTTTAAAATCAAACAAATGAACAATGGGTTAATTAATACTATCTTTAAAATCAAACAAATATGCATTAGGTTCATTATCATTATCTTTAAAATCAACCAAATCAGCAATGGCCTACATCAGGGGTGGGGAACCTTTTTGTGCATGAAGGCCATCTTACAATTCTTCATCCCTCATAAAGGCCGCATAGATATTTTTTAAAGTTATTTTATCCCTTAAGTAATTTATTAGTAATCTAATAAAAAAAATAGGTTTATAGAAATCGAAGGTATAATATTTTCAAATATTTTGATTTAAGTATGTACTTTTTATCCAACTAATATGTAGATGAATAATATCAAAAACAGAATTTTCAAATATTTCATTTATGTAAGAAATTTTCAAAGTAATAGGTAGATGAATAATATCGGAAGCATGACATTTCAAATTATCTTAATGAAGAGATAAGGTTTTTTGTATTCAAGGAACAAGTAAAGGAATAATAACCTTAAAAAATGATATATAAGCATCGAGAATGTAAAATATTTCAAATATACAATAAACAGTAAGCAAGCATAAACTTTTTTTTTATACATATTAATGAGTTCTTTGGGGTTGCTTCTTTTGAGAAAGCATTTCGGTATCAGGCTCTAGCATAGTGGTTCTTAGTCTCAATCAGTCCTCCAAATGCTCATCTGTCAACTGCGTTCTCAGTGAATTCTTGATTTGCGCCAAGTACGAAAATGTGGATTCACAACAGTATGTTGAAGAAAAACAGGAAATTAATCGTCGTGCATGTTCACGATGACAACGATATTCTATCACTTTTTTCCAAATTTCGACGGGATTTCCTCTCTTGTCAGACACTTCAAGATATTATCCTCAGATATTTCAATAAGCTCCATTTGCAACTCTTCAGGAGCCTCTGATACATCAACAAAGTGAGGTTAAAAAGCAAGTTTCAGTGTGATGCTATGCTTTTCAAAATCATTGAATCTTTTATTGTATTCTTCAATCAATGTGTCTAAAACCAACTCATATTCTTTAAAATATCCATAGATATCCTCAGTTTCACTCATTACTTTCGTAAGCTGAGGAGTGTTCTTCTGAAAGTTTTGATTGAGCCAAAAGCGACTTGAAATGCAACAGTTTCTTTCTAAATGCCTGATTTTTTTGCCACATAAATACATTTATTTTTGCCTTGCAATGAAGTGCTTAACTCATTTTGTTTTAACATCACATTATATAATAAGGCAACATCTCTGTAAACATTTGGATCTGATAAATCACAATACTTTTTTTCTTTGAAAAAGTCAATAATTTGCCTTCATAAAGAGAAAAACTTGACCAATATTTTCCCTTGCGACAACCAGCGTACTTCTGAGTGATATGGCAAATCTACACTAATTACTTCGCCCTCCATCCATCAGCATGCTTTAAAATTGACGATACTTTGAGGCATTCCCTCGAATATAGTTAATAATGCTAATAATCTTTCGCACAGTATCATTTAAACTTACAGATTTTAAACTGAGATTTTGCTGGTGTAAAATACAATGAAAAGAAATCAGGGCATTTGATTCTTGTTTTTTTTTTTTCTTATGATGTCCAAAAAATCCTTCATTTTTAGCCATCCTAGCTGGAGCACCAACCATGCACACAGTTACCAAATTAGTCAAATTTAGTCCTATTTTATGACATTGCTCTTTGAAGTTGTTAAAAATATCTATCCCCCGTGTCCTTACTTTAAAGGTGCCTAAAGCAAGCAATTCTTCATATAACTGAAAATCATCTTTTATAGCACGAATAAAATACAATACTTGTGCTGAATTAGTGGAATCTGTTGATTCATCCAAAGCTACTGAGTAATAATATTATCTTTTTCTATTATATTTTTCAATTGTTCTGTTACATTACAGGCCAATTCAGGCTGTCGATCTGTGTTAGTCCTTAATGAAAGAGGTACCTCTTTATACTTAAGTTTATCGGGATTTATACATCCTACCACTTCTAAAATACAGTCCTTTATGAGTTCTGCATCACTGAATGGCTTACCTTTTTTTTTCAAGCAAATATGCAACTTTATAGCTTGCTTCTGTCGTAGCATTCCCTTGTTGTAACATAGACTGGAAAAACTGTTTTTCTTCTGTTTTCCATTTTACAGTTCTTGCAGTGCTATTTTTCGAGGGTCCCCCTCTAATTTGGCATATTTATTGTCTTTAGGAAGAGCACAGTGTTGCTGTGCATTTAATTTTTTAACCGTTACAATTGCAATATCACAAAAGAAAAATGCTACCAATCTCTTGGAGCGACATCACTATACACAGATAACTTTCCTTTTGTGTATTTGTGTGCACTTTGATGTATGTACACAAACACACATACACACACACACACACACACACATATATATATATATATATATATATATATATATATATATATATATATATACATATATATATATATGTACATATATATATATATATATATATATATATATATATATATATATATATATATATATATGTGTGTGTGTGTGTGTGTGTGTGTGTGTGTGTGTTGCCTGGATAAAGATTTTCGACAAAATGTTCAATGTAAAAAAAAGAAATATATATAGCTTATGTATATATATATATATATATATATATATATATATATATATATATATATATATATATATATATATACGGTATATAAATATATATAGATAGATATATATATATATATATATATATATATATATATATATATATATATATATATATATATATATATATATATATATACACGGTGTATATATATATATATATATATATATATATATATATGTATATACATATATATATATATATATATATATATATATATATATATATATATATATATATATATATATATATATTTATATTAAAAGGTTATAGAAGGCCGCACCTGGTGGTGCAGAAGGCCGCAGGTTCCCCATCCCTGGCCAACATATTATCTTTAAAACCAAAAAAAAAAAAAAACAATGGGTTAAATACTATTATCTTTAAAATTAAACACATAAGCAATGAGCTAAAAACTATTTTTAATCAAACAAATATGCATTTGGTTAATTATCATTATCTTTAAAATCACCCAAATCAGCAATGGCCTACATATCTTTAAAACCAAACAAAAATACAATGGGTTAAATATTATTATCTTTAAAATAAAACAAATAAGCAATGGGCTAATTAATATAATCTTTAAAATTAAACAAATAAGCAATGGGCTAAAGACTATTTTTTATCAAACAAATAAGCAATAAGTTAAATACTATTATCTTTAAAATCAAACAAATAAGCAATGGGCCACATATCATCGTTCAAATCAAAGAAACAAGCAATGGGCTAACTAGCATGTTTAAAATCCAACAAATAAGCAATAGGTTAAATATCTATCTTCACAATTAAACAAAAATGCAATGGGTTAAATATTATCTTTAAAATTTAACAAATAAGCAATAGGCTAAAGATTACTATCTTTTCTTTTAAACCAACAAATATACAATGGAGTATACAGAAATTCATCGAAAGATTTCAGAAAATATAGAAATTTTAGTTACTTGAATTCCATGGTCTAGCATCTATATTTCTTACAACAACTTTATTTCTTTCGAATTCCGTATCAAAAGAGGAAAATTCTTCATGTCCAGAGAACCTCCAGATATTTTTCAACCTTTTCCCAAATACTCTACTGATTTTAAACACGAAACAAAACGCTATTCTGAGCCTCGTAAAACGAATCGCATTGCCTTTTTATCTCATAAAATAAATGGCATTCCTTTTCATTATAATAAATTACATCTTGCAGCAAATGCGATGCGGAGGACTCCAGATAAAATCGACTCCGGAGGCCTTGATTCAGTTTGCCATTGCTTCTTCAGCTTTGCAATGCTAATACCATCTAGCCCCCAAAAGGCATTACTGCACAGCATCTCCGAGAGTGTAAAGGCAACCGTGCATTTACTACTGCATTATTCAGTACGAAAAAAAAAATACTCTTCTTGCTCCCTCTCAGCCGGATCCTACCCCCCTAAAAAAAAAAAAAAAAAAAAAAAAAAAAAAAAGGATTACCAAGAGGAGGAAGTTTTGCAATGATAATGGTCACATCTATAAAAGAAAAAGATACGTCAGGAGGTTGATACAGTCTTCCTCATGGGAGAATCCATGCTTGCCATGGCCTCCAGACATTTTCTCTGAAGGAATACTCTCTGGGAAAAGTTTTTCTCTGGTTTATTTATTCTATTTATTTTCATCTCTGTGCTGAGCAACTTCGGGGCATTCTATGAAGAAACGAACAGAGGAAAATCATGTTCGTTCTCATATTTTGTTTTTCGTTTTTATTCAGCTGTACCAGACTTCGTCAATTATGATAATCAATATGGTTAACCGATGAGCTCCCCATCTGAACGATAACTTTTGAAAACTCTGTATGAATGTTGGCGATATTTGTGAAAATATTTCTTCTAAAAATGTAACTGTTCATTTGTAATATCTTGTGGAGTTGCATCCTATGAAAAAAAAAAAGTATAGTATGAGAATTTTCAATAATAATAATACTAATATTCACAAAACCAATAAGAATAAAAAAGGGGGCGGGGCTGTAATACTGATTATAATTTTTGTTTGTACACAAGGCAATGTTAGATATTATTATTCTAAAATCCCCCCATACCAAGTTTACTTAAATTTAGATATAAAAAGATTTTGACACACGTGAAAAAAAATATCTCATTGAATATATATATCCAATTTCTATTTATTAAACTAACAATAATCGCTATATCAAAAAAACGAAATAATTCTAAAACGAAAGAAAATTAAACAACCCTTTTATCAATTCAGATACCGAACGACTTTCTAGATTTCTCAGTGAATATTCCATCAAATAAGAATATCGTGATGATACACGGTAGGCTCCGAATGACAAGATTACCTTACTGTGTATGGCTTCTTGCGTTGTTTCGTCATTTCAGCCTATAAATAAACTTTACTGAAAATCCAAATCATCATTATCATTATTCATATCTAAGCTATATCCCTAGTGGGTAAAGAAGTGTTACGTGGAACTGCTTGGTAAAAGCACAAAGTTTACAAGGTCAATTATAGTACATTAATATGTTTAAAAGGGGAAGGATGTAGCGACAATGTTGAAAATGTTTGAATACCGTCTTCTATACACACTTACGTTCCTCTGTATCCTTGACTTTTGTGGACATTCTTTGGACTGAACGAGAGAAAAATAAACATGCTGTACATAAAATAAGTTTTTAATATAAATTCATCCCGATTTATTTGGCCGAGACAAAAGGGTTAATAGGGAAAAAAGTTCAGTGAGGAGAGGAAATAAGGAAACAAATCGAATAGTGTGCCCGAGAGTACCTCGGGCGACAAAACTATAACCTAAGACAGCGGAAGAACATGGTACAGAGGCTTGGCACTACCCGCGACTAGAGAAGAATGGTTTGATTTTAGAGTGACCCCCTTCTAGAAGAGCTGCTCACTATAGCTAAAAAATCCCTTCTACCATTACCTAGTAGAAAGTACCCACTGAACATTTGCAGTGCAGTAGTTACCCCCTTAAGTGAAGAAGAATTTGTCTGTAATCTTAGAGTTGGCAGGTGTGTGAGGAAAGAGGTGAATGTGGAAAAATAGGCCACACTATTCGGTTTATGTGTATGCAAAGACAAAATGAGCCGTAACCAAAGAGAGAGATCCAATGTAGTACTATCTTGCTAGTCACAGAAGTTGAATAATAGTAAAAGAAACATGGTATTAATGAATGTAAAACTTATTTTTTGCTGTATTTATTTGATAATCCAAAATGCCATGAATTACCTAATAGAGATTAAAAATAGTAAAGATTTGGAATAAATCGGTAATTCTGGTTTTCTTAAAAATATGAGTGAACTCCACCGAAACTTAAACCTTAAAGGCTAAAGCCAAGCTATGTGAATAACAACTGAACTTTTTAATTCAAATCTTCTAAGGATAATTGTTTTTTCGCAGTACATGAAAAACATTATCTTATGCATTAGAAAACTTTGATTTTCAAAACAGAGCTTATACTATATTCGGCGGCACACAGGTTCTTGTGAATGAATTTAACTTCTGCAAGTAACATTATGCGTTTCACAAAGGTGAACTGGAAACGCTATCTATCCGTAGAGTTCTTTCATTCTCCAAATTGCAAAGGCGAGGAACAGGTATTCTGAAGAGTGTTGCACCTACGTTGAAGAAAAACAATTCCTTCAGCATAAGTAGAAACCACTGTTACTGAACAGGGCTAAGCATAGATGCCTTTACAAACTTGTATAATACATCGATAGGTTTTACGCTTTTCTATGTTTCTTTTTATCAAATATGGACAGTGTAATCTGAAAAATGATAATGATGATAATAATAATAATAATAATAATAATAATAATAATAATAATAATAATAATAATAATAATAATAATAATAATAATAATAATAATAAACCTTTATCATCAAAATAATCATAATATCACAGACAATAAAAATCCAATACATAAATAATGATAATAATATTACTATTACTTGCTAAGCTACAACCCTCGTTGGAAAAAGCAAAATGCTATAAGCCCAAGGTCTCCAAGAAGGAAAATAGCCCAGTGAGCATAGGAAATATGGAAACAGAGTAGTGTGCTTGAGTGTACAATCAAGCTCCCCAATTACAATAAACATTTTAATTATGCAGATTATTTTATATTCCAAGGTGATATAAAATCCATTTTGTTCCAGTTGAAAAGAAATATAGGATATTTCTAAATTATATTCTAATTCTTTATTATTATAATTATCATTATTATTATTATTATTATTATTATTATTATTATTATCATTATTATTACCTTCACCAAGGTTATGTTTCCGAGTCATATCTTTTTGTTTATTATGTCAAAACACCTCAACGGATTTTGAAGAAATATTCACCACAAATGAATAAATAAATAAGAAAATAAAAATCAGGATCTGGGTCAAGGACGACTCCAGTAAATTTTGTAAATGATCT
>NC_090740.1:23148796-23155000 GCF_036898095.1 Palaemon carinicauda
TATGCCACATGTGGATGTGATCTTGATGAGGGATAGATGGAGATGGTTTGGGCTTGCTCTTCGAACTTCCCAAGATATCAGTTTACCAAACATTCAGTTGTAGAAAACGACGAAAAAACACCGAAAAAAACGCCAATAACGGCGATACTTTCAGTTCCTGATGCTGCACTGCTAGATTAAATGCATTTTTGTATTCGTACACTATGTTTCAACATTAAGAATCATTAAAAAAAATGAAATTAAGAATACCTGGTGTATTTTCACAATTATGATAAATTACACATTCTATGTGCACTTTCCTGTCAATCTTCTATCAGAATAATACTATTTCTAAATAAATTTCTCTTGTGCTATGAAGTGGTTGGACAACACGATGGAAGAAAGGAATTGGAGCGAAGGGTGCAGTAGGTTTCATATTTAGGAGAAAATAACAAATATTCTACTATGCATTTCTTGGCCGTGTTCAATTGATTTTCGCTGATAAAATCCTACCAAAACATCGAATATGGGTCACATGTTGGAAATAGGTATTTGAAGCCACAGCCTAATTGGCAAAAAATATGCAATAATGTCTAATGTGAATAATAAAGGCACTTACCAGAGTAAATCTAAGAAATTGGAAGGGGTAACTTAGCTAAATTTAGACGCACCCAGGGAGAAAACTATGTAGACGTCATTACTGAAGGCCCTTCCACTCATTGATACTCTACTATAGTATAACGTAGTTACTAGACACTCCAGTCGTATATCCACTTTATGAATGAAGACACAGCTACCCTATACACTTCTCTCTCTCTCTCTCTCTCTCTCTCTCTCTCTCTCTCTCTCTCTCTCTCTCTCTCTATATATATATATATATATATATATATATATATATATATATATATATATATATATATATATATATATATAAAATATGGTTGATGAAGCTAGTCAGTGAGATAGTTTGCAGTCAAGAAAAAATCTGCTATCTCTTATTCTTATTGTGAAAATTAAGAAATACATTAATATAAACAAAATACTTTTATATCACATTTTTTCCAAACTCGCCATTCAAGTATGGCCCCTATAAAAGTTAATTTAGGCTTCGTGTCTGAATCATTTGGTGTTGGTGCATGATCTGTTATCCACTTATCTGTTAATATTAATCATATGACGCATGCGGTTCTTTTCTTTATTGCATACTGCAAAAACGCGCAGCACGAAAGCAGTCCTGCAGCCACGAGGACAATTTGCCAGGCCTGCCTTAAGTGAAGGACCAGACTGCAGTCACGTACAACAGATTGGCTTTGATGTATGAATGCTCTGCTGTTCTCCTCCCGTTATGGGCGTGTTTACTATTGTGAATGGAAAGTTTACTGGATATTACGTCTGATGTCATAGTTCACGTCACAACTAGCCTCTCTCTAGGTGCGTCTTAATTTAGCTAAGTTAACCTTTCAATTTCTTATATTTACTCTGGAAAGTGCCTTTATTATTCACATTAGACATTATTGCATATTTTTGCCAATTAGGCTGTGGCTTCAAATACCTATTTCCAAAATGTGACCCATATCCGATGTTTTAGTAGGATTTTATCAAGGAAAATCAGTTGGACAAGGCCCTGAAATGCATAGTAGTTTCAAATAAAATAAATATTATGATAGATGCAAGTCAGGTCAACTTCCAACAGAACCCCTCAAAAAAGCAAAAGTGGCCAAGGTGATTTAACCGATCGTTTTACAAACAGGTCTATATTCTCGAAGGAAAATGTAGTGGAACCAAATTCGACACTTAATGAGACAGTTTTAAACAGAAAACAAACGCAATCAGAGATTTCTGACCTCCGCCAAAGGTTAATGGTAACGTCCATGGCCCAAGGTCTATCAGCTATGGAAATTTCATCCTAATCCGTCAATTTGTTTTTAAAATGGCGAAAAAGGCAAACCGGATCTACAACCCGTATCCGTATTATCTCCAGTATTTATTGGGGTCGTCCACAACCTAACATCTTTCTGTGGTTGGGAAAAAAAAAAGGAAATCTGTCGAGTAGTTTTGACGTAATTCTGTCCACGGACAGACACAGACAAATAAAATATACCGACTCAATTTTATTACTTAGGCGGAGGTAAAAAACCATGGCTTACCCACTTTGAGTCCATATCGATGGAAAAAACTTAGAAATGAAATATTATG
Organism: Palaemon carinicauda; assembly: GCF_036898095.1. Classification (NCBI taxonomy): domain Eukaryota; kingdom Metazoa; phylum Arthropoda; class Malacostraca; order Decapoda; family Palaemonidae; genus Palaemon; species Palaemon carinicauda. The sequence goes on from NC_090740.1 coordinate 23,150,972, forward strand.
ATAAAAAAACTAATCTCAAAAGAGATAGAAATAAAATAAAAAATACCTCCGTTAATATTCGAACACGGGAAATGATTATCAAACATATTTATAGAGAAAAAATAGGTGCAAGAAACATATCCTATTAATACTCTTCAGTCCACTTAGAACTAGGATAACCTTTCACCTCCCAGCTTTTATGGGCAGTAGGTTGGCCAAGGCACCAGCCACCCATTGAGATACTACCGCTAGAGAATTATGGGGTCCTTTGACTGGCCAGACAGTACTACATTGGATCCTTCTCTCTGGTTACGGTTCATTTTCCCTTTGTCTAAACACACCGAATACTCTGGCTTATTCTTTACATATTCTCCTCTGTCCTCATACACCTCACAACACTGAGATTACCAAACAATTCTTCCTCGCTCAAAGGGTTAACTAATCACTGTAATTCTTCTGTGGCCACGTCCTCTTGCCAAGTTATGGTAAGCAGCTCTACTAGGAGGACACTCCAAATCAAACCATTGTTCTCTAGTCTTGGGTAGTGCCATAGTCTCTGTACCATGGTCTTCTACTGTCTTGGGTTAGAGTTCTCTTGCTTGAGGGTACACTCAGGCACACTATTCTATCTCACTTCTCTTCCTGTTGTTTTGTTAAAGTTTTTAAAGTTTATATAGGAATTATTTATTTTAATGTTACTGTTCTAAAAATATTTTATTTTTCCTTGTCTCCTTTCCTCACTAGGCTATTTTCCCTGTTGGAGCCCCATTCTGCTTTTCCACCTAGGGTTGTAGCTTAATAATAATAATAATAATAATAATGAAACCTATTACTGCTCTTCAATCGACTTACAACTAGGATGACTTTTCACCTCCCAGCTACAAATGCACAGACATGCATATTTTCAATACACGTCATCGAAGAGTTTATACATAATTTACGTCAGACGGGTTGCTGGTTGCTGATCGAATGTCTACATACCAGCGATACCTTGAAGGAAAGAGCGATACACGTAACTTATCTTCTATCACAAATGTTTTCTTGTACCAATCCTAAATATTCATTTTTTTTTTCATACTAACAATGGAACTATTTTTTTATTCGCTGATTGTAATCCGGATAGTTTTAACACCCAATAATCCTCAAAATCTCTCTCTCTCTCTCTCTCTCTCTCTCTCTCTCTCTCTCTCTCTCTCTCTCTCTCTCTCTCTCTCTCTCTCTCTCTCAAGATTATACATGCATTCAATTTCTTTCCAAATCACCATATTTCACTTCATATCAAATTACAGTTACGAGAACTACCTGCTACAGAATCATAATCTCTCTCTCTCTCTCTCTCTCTCTCTCTCTCTCTCTCTCTCTCCTCTCTCTCTCCTCTCTCTCTCTCTCTCTCTCGATTATACATACCTTCAATTACTTTTCAAATCACTATATTTCACTTAATATCAAATTACAGTTACGAGAACTACCCGCTACAGAATCATAACAATTTCTCTCTCTCTCTCTCTCTCTCTCTCTCTCTCTCTCTCTCTCTCTCTCTCTCTCTCTCTCTCTCTCTCTCTCAAGATTATACATGCATTCAATTTCTTTTCAAATCATCATATTTCACTTAATATCAAATTACAGTTACGAGAACTACACGCTACAGGATCAACAAGAATTTTCTTATTATTGCAGTTATGCAAATTAATACTTGTTTACCTCCATAAGGATCTTATATGAGCACACTTATGCAAATGCAGAGCCATTAACCTCAATCTCAATTGCTAACAAAAGCAACAATACCCGGAGCAGAAAACCATACAATATCAAACTTCATCTGATTATTCGACTATTAAATGCCAGGACACTACGTGAGCAGGGCGTACAGAATGGCAACTTAAACCTCGGCCTGAAGCCATATGCCCGAGCGCTTAACGGGGCACTAAATACACACACATACGATAGAACTGTCAAAGGCAAGATTCACCTCCCGTCACTATATAATTAAAGCGATACTTAGAGCTTTCATCGGGTGTATAATTTGATACACAGAAAAATGATGAATAATATTTTAATTCATGAGTCAAGAAGATAAGATAAAGCATTTTATAAAAAGGAAAAATACATCTGATGTATAATTTGATACACAGAAAATGATGATAAACATTTGAATTCACGAGTCATAATAAAATGAAACATTTTAAAAAAGGGAAAAATACAAAACATGTATAATTTGATACACAAAAAATGATGAATAATATTTCAATTCACGAGTCAAGATAAGATAAAGTATTTTTAAAAAAGGGAAAAATACATCTGATGTATAATTTGATACACAGAAAATGATGAATAACATTTCAATTCACGAGTCATGATAAAAATAAAGCATTTTAAAAAAGGAAAAATACATCAGATGTATAATTTGATACACAGAAAATGATGAATAAACATTTCAAATCACGATTCAAGATAACGCATTTTAAAAATAGGAAAAAAAGAGTGTACTTTGTAATAGTAAAGTTTTAGCGGGTCAGAAAAATCAGGTTTATAATTTGATACACAGAAAAAAAGTTAGTAACAGATTTTAATTCAAAAGACAATAAAAAATAAAACTTTAAGAAAAGGAAAAATAACTTACTTTGCAATTGTAACAATATAAATAATCAATCTTGCATAAAGCACCATATTTTCTTCAATTACAATATTTAGGAAAATAACAGATTTTAATGAGTCAACAAAAAAATTAAACATTTCAAAAAGGAGAAAATAACTTACTTTTACAATAGTAATAATATCTAACCTTGAATAAAGCACCAAATTTTCTTCAATTACAATATTCAGGAAAATAAGATTTTAATTTGAGTCAACGAAAAAAAAAATGAAACATTTGAAAATAAAGAAAAAACTTACTTTACAATAGTAATAAAAAACATCTAATCTTGAATAAAGCACCAAATTTTCTTCAATTAGAACATTTAGGAAGGGCAACCTGATACCCTTTCCCAAGATTATGACCGTATGACTGATTAAAAGGGTTAAGTAAAAAAAGAGAGAAAAAAAAGGGGGGGGGAGGACCAATGAGGTTTTAGGACCGGATGAGGCAATGCAATCGCCTTCTGGCAGATGGGAGATTTTAGGAATAGGCGGGAAAGAGACCAGATGGAGTTTCCAGAGCTTCGTAGTTTCTGAAAACATGAATACCCGAACCGACCTTTAATCTATTCATTTAAAGGACTTCTAACATAGACGAGAGAAAATACTTTCAGTTTCCGGGTACAGAGAGGGGAAATTATTAGCATTATGATTACATATCGAATTAGGGTCTGTGATGGCCTGGTGGTAAGCGTCCTTGCCGGGTGATTACCAGACTCGGGTTCGAGTCCCGTTTCAAACTCGTTAAAGCTCCTCTGGTAGCTGCAACCTCACCATCCTTGTGAGCTAAGGATGGGTGGTTTGGGGGAACAGTTCTATCTGCTGAGTCCCAAGCAGCCATTGCCTGGTCCTCCTTGGTCTTAGCTTGGATGGAGAGGGGACTTGGGCGCTGATCATATGTCATATGGTCAGTCTCCTAGGGCATTGTCCTGCATGATAGGGCAATGTCACTGTCCCTTTCCTCTGCCATTCATGAGCGGCATTTAAACATTTAAACACGTCTCTCTCTCTCTCTCTCTCTCTCTCTCTCTCTCTCTCTCTCTCTCTCTCTCTCTCTCTCTCTCCTCTCTCTCTCCGTTATAATTGCAAGAAAAAAAAAAACTAATATCAATATTTCAACATTCGCAGTTCAATTCAAAATCTATTCCAAGGTGGATAAAACCGCTGACTTCTCTGCGTTGCTAATTGCATCAACTTACAACCACGTTCACATTCCATATTATCATTATTACTTGCTAAGCTACACCCTTAGTTGGAAAAGCAGAATACTATAATTCCCAAGGGCTCAAACAGGAAAAATAGCCCAGTGAGGAAAGAAAATAAGGGAAATAGATACCCTACTAAGTTAATGCCCGGTCCACACCGCCCGAAACGTTGCTGGAGCGTTCCCTGAACGGTAGGGAGGTGGACCAAACC
>NC_090740.1:23155500-23173000 GCF_036898095.1 Palaemon carinicauda
CAGGACAGACACAGACAAATAAATATACCGACTCAATTTTATAACTTAGGCGGAGGTAAAAAAACCATGGCTAACCCACTTTGAGTCCATAACGATGGAAGAAACTTAGAAATGAAAGATTATGATCATAAAAACCAATCTCAAAAGAGATGAAAATAAAAAAAAATAAAATACCACCGTTAATATTCGAACACAGGAAATAATTAATAAACATATTTATAGAGAAAAAAATAGGTGCAAGAAACATATCCTATTAATGCTATTCAGTCCACTTAAAACTAGGATAACCTTTCACCTCCAAGCTTTTATGGGCAGTAGGTTGGCCAAGGCCCCAGCCACCAATTAAGATATTACCGCTAGAGAATTATGGGGTCCTTTGACTGGCCAGACAGTACTACATTGGATCCTTCTCTCTGGTTACGGTTCATTTTCCCTTTCTCTACACACACACACCGAATAGTCTGGCTTATTCTTTGCATATTCTCCTCTGTCCTCATACACCCGACAACACTGAGATTACCAAACAATTCTTCCTCGCTCAAGGGGTTAACTACTCACTGTAATTCTTCTGTGGCCACGCCCTCTTGCCAAGTTATGGGAAGCAGCTCTACTAGGAGGACACTCCAAATTAAACCTTTGTTCTCTAGTCTTGGGTAGTGCCATAGACTCTGTACCATGGTCTTCTACTGTCTTGGGATAGAGTTATCTTGCCTGAGGGTATAGTCAGGCACACTATTCTACATCACTTCTCTTCCTGTTGTTTTGTTAAAGTTTTTAACGTTTATATAGGAGTTATTTATTTTAATGTTACTGTTCTAAAAATATTTTATTTTTCCTTGTCTCCTTTCCTCCCTAGGCTATTTTCCTTGTTGGACCCCCATTCTGCTTTTCCACCAAGGGTTGCAGCTTAATAATAATAATAATAATAATAATAATAATAATAATAATAATGAAACCTATTACTGCTCTTCAATCGACTTAGAACTAGGATGACTTTTCATCTCCCAGTTACAAATGCAAAGACATACATATTTTCAATACACGTCAACGAAGAGTTTATACATAATTTACGTCAGGCGGGTTGCTGGTTGCTGGTCGAATGTCTACATACCAGCGATACCTTGAAGGAAAGAGCGATACACGTAACTTATCTTCTATCACAAACGTTTTCTTGTACCAATCCTAAATATTCAATTTTTTTTTTTTCATACTAACAATGGAAATATTTTTTATTCGCTGATTGTAATCCAGATAGTTTAGACACCCAATAATCCTCAAAATCTCTCTCTCTCTCTCTCTCTCTCTCTCTCTCTCTCTCTCTAAATTATACATACCTTCAAATACTTTTCAAATTACCATATTTCACTTAATATCAAATTACAGTTACGAGAACTACCCGCTACAGAATCATAATATCTCTCTCTCTCTCTCTCTCTCTCTCTCTCTCTCTCTCTCTCTCAAGATTATTCATATGTTCAATTACTTTTCAAATCACCATATTTCACTTAATATCAAATTACAATTCCGAGAACTACACGCTACAGAATCATAACAATTTCTCTCTCTCTCTCTCTCTCTCTCTCTCTCTCTCTCTCTCTCTCAAGATTATACATACATTCAATTTCTTTCCAAATCACCATATTTCACTTAATATCAAATTACAGTTACGAGAACTACACGCTATAGGATCAACAAGAATTTTCTTATTATTGCAGTTATGCAAATTAATACTTGTTTACCTCCATAAGGATCCTATATGAGCACACTTTGCAAATGCAGAAGCCATTAACCTCAATCTCAATTGCTAACAAAAGCAACAATACCCGGAGCAGAAAACCATACAATATCAAACTTCATCTGATTATTCGACTATTAAATGCCAGACACTACGTGAGCAGGCGTACAGAATGGCACTTAAACCTCGGCCTGAAGCCATATGCCCGAGCGCTTAACGGGGCACTAAATACACACACATACGATAGAACTGTCAAAGGCAAGATTCACTCCCGTCACTATATAATTAAGCGATACTTAGAGCTTTCATCGGGTGTATAATTTGATACACAGAAAATTATGAATAGTATTTCAATTCACGAGTCAAGATAAGATAAAGTATTTTAAAAAGGGGGAAAAATACATCTGATGTATAATTTGATACACATAAATGATGAATAATATTTTAATTCACGAGTCGAGATAAGATAAAGCATTTTAAAAAAGGGAAAAATACATCTGATGTATAATTTGATACACATAAAATGATGAATAATATTTTAATTCACGAGTCGAGATAAGATAAAGCATTTTAAAAAAGGGAAAAATACACCTGATGTATAATTTGATACACAGAAAATTATGAATAATATTTCAATTCCCGAGTCGTGATAAAATAAAGCACCTTGAAAAAAGGAAAAATACATCAGATGTATAATTTGATACACAGAAAATTATGAATAATATTTTAATTCACGAGTCAAGATAAGATAAAGTATTTAAAAAAAAAAAGGGAAAAATACAATCTGATGTATAATTTGATACACAGAAAATGATGAATAATATTTCAATTCACGAGTCATGGTAAAATGAAACATTTTAAAAAAGGGAAAAATATATCTGATGTATAATTCGATACTCAGAAAATGATGAATAACATTTCAATTCACGAGTCGTGATAAAATAAAACATTTTAAAAAGGGGAAAAATACATCTGATGTATAATTTGATACACAGAAAATGATGAATAATATTTTAATTCATGAGTCAAGATAAAATATTTAAAAAATGGGGAAAATAGTGTACTTTTTAATAGAACTGTCAAAGGCAAGATTCACTCCCGTCACTATGTAATTAAGCGATACTTAAAGCTTTCATCGTTTGTATAATTTGATACACATAAAATGGTGAATAATATTTATAATTCACAAGTCAAGATAAGATAAAGTATTTAAAAAAAAAAGGGAAAAATATATCAGATGTATAATTTGATACACAGAAAATGATGAATAACATTTCAATTCACGAGTCATGATAAGATAACGCATTTTGAAAATAGGAAAAAGAGTGTACTTTGTAATAATAAAGTTTAGCGGGTCAGAAAAATTTCTGTACTCCTTTGGCTTTCATCAGGTTTATAATTTGATACACAGAAAAAAGTTAATAACAGATTTTAAATAAAAAAAAAACAATAAAATTAAACATTAAGAAAAGGAAAAATAACTTATTTTCAACAATATAAATAATCAATCTTGTATAAAGCACCATATTTTCTTCAATTACAATATTTATGAAAATAACAGATTTTAATGAGTCAACAAAAAAATCAATCATTTCGAAAAGGAAAAAATAACTTACTTTACAATAGTAATAATATCTAATCTTGAATAAAGCACCAAATTTTCTTCAATTACAATATTCAGGAAAATAAAAGATTTTAATTTGCCAAGAAAAATAAATGAAACATTTGAAAATAAGGAAAAAACTTACTTTACAATAGTAATAAAAATATCTAATCTTGAAAAAATCACCAAATTTTCGTCAATTAGAACATTTAGGAAGGGCAACCTGATACCCTTTCCCAAGATTATGACCGTATGACTGATTAAAGGGGTTAAGTAAAAAAAAGAGAGAGAAAAAAAAAAAGGGGGGGGGGGGGGCAGTGAGGTTTTAGCACCGGAGGAGGCAATGCAATCGCCGTCTGGCAGATGGGAGATTTTAGGAATAGGCGGGAAAGAGACCAGATGGGGTTTCCGGAGCTTCGTAGTTCTGAAAACATGAATACCAGAACCGACCTTTAATCTATTCATTAAGGACTTCTAACATAGACGAGAGAAAATGCTTTCAGTTTCCGGTACAGAGAGGGCAAATTATTAGCATTATGATTACATATTATCGAATTAGGGTTTGTGATGGCCTGGTGGTAAGAATCCTTGACGGGTGATTACCAGACTCAGGTTCGAGTCCCGCTCAAACTCGTTAAGCTCCTCTGGTAGCTGCAAACTCACCATCCTTGTGAGCTAATGATGGGAGGTTTGGGGGGAACAGTTCTATCTGCTGAGTCCCAAGCAGCCATTGCCTGGTCCTCCTTGGTCCTAGCTTGGATGGAGAGGGGGCCTGGGCGCTGCTCAAATGTCATATGGTCAGTTTATAAATTTTTCAACATTCGCAGTTCAATTCAAAATCTATTCCAAGTGGATAAAACCACTGACTTATCTGCGTTGCTAATTGACGTCAACTTATAAGCACGTTCACATACCCATATTATTATTATTACTTCCTAGCTGGAATAGAGGGATGCTCTAAGTCTCAAAGGCTCCAACATGGAAAAATAGCCGAGTAAGGAAAGAAAAATAAGGGAAATAGATACCCTTCTAAGTTAGGGTTGTAGGATACACGCCAACATGTCTATTGAATTAGTCCAGGCTACATGGCACTAGACCTTGTTTTGTAAACATCGTTGTCTAAAGCCTGGCACTCCCTGATCCTAGCTTGAATGGAGAGAGGATATAAATCCTCATTGTCTGTCTCTAGCACATAGTGTGACTTGAGCAATAACCTATTACTTGCCTCTGCCATTCATAACTAACTTTTAAACATCCTAGAATAATCCTAGAATACTAAAAAGATTTCACAATTTCTATAATGTCCATTCATGAATTAATGAGTGCGACATAGTTAAATTTCGTAAGCCTTATTCATTTGTGATATTGCTTGATATTTCCTGATCATCATCACTATTATTATTATAATTATTATTATTATTATCATTATTATTATTATTACTTACTAAGCTACAACCTTAGTTGGAAAAGCAAGATGCTATAAGCCCAAGGGCTTCAACAAGGAAAATAGCCCAGTGAGGAAAGGGAATAAATAAAGCACAAGAGAATAATTAATTGAAAAATATTTCAAAAGCAGTAACAACATAAAAATAATTCTTTCACATACAAACAATTCACATTACGAAACACAAAAGGAAGAGAAATAAGATAGCAGAGTGTAACAGTGTACCCTCCACCAAGAGAACTCTACCTTAAGACAAGTTCAAGTTTTCTCTTCTGAAAGTAATATGTTCATACGACCGCAGCTACCGAAACCCTCGTGTAAAGTTATACAAAAGTTACCATACAACTGATTCAGGTGTTCATCCAAAACCACGAGGGTTTAGGTATTGTCTACAGGCAGCCAATTTGCAAGCATTTGCACGCATGACCAATTAAAATCCCCTCCGAGGCAGAATTGCCAGGCTGATGAAAACTGACAGCCTTCCAGCATGATGATAAGGCAGAGGTACGCATGCTTTGAACTTCAAAAGTTCAAATGTTTTTATGTTGAACAGGCTGACATAAGTCTTTTTATAGTTTATATATGATATATCTGTTTTGATGTTGTTACTGTTTTTAAAATACTTTATTTTAATTGTTCGTTATTTCTCATATCGTTTATTTATTTCCGTATTTCCTTTCATCACTGGGCTATTTTTCCCTGTTTGAGTCCTTGGGCTTATAGGATCTTGCTTTTCCATCTAGGGTCGTAGCTTAGTTGTTGATGATGATAATGATAATAATAATAATAATAATAATAATAATAATAATAATAATAATAATAATAATAATGAATTACTGTAGAGGATTTTGATCAATCAATCAATTCGTCATTTCATATCCATATATTATCTAAATGGAAAATAAAAAAGAGAATATTGCTCGTCAATGATGCATTAGAATCAAATTTAGCAAGTTTAATATTTGGAAAGCAAGATTTTCCCCAAAGAAAAATACAGAGGTAGAAAGTCAGCTGACAGATATGACGACAGAGATATGATACACGAATAACATATAAAGGGGAAACGTAGAGATGAGAGATGAGAGAGAGAGAGAGAGAGAGAGAGAGAGAGAGAGAGAGAGAGAGAGAGAGAGAGTAAAATGTAGCCTTTCATAAAATGTACCTAACACAGAATTAGAAGTGGAGCATCATAACACAATTAAAAAACATAAAATCTAATTGAAGCGAAGGGAAAAAATATTAGAGAAAGAGTTAACAGGTAAATAAATAATTGCTGGACAAAATACATAAGAAGAGGAAAAAAAGCTGCAACTTTACCGTGCCGAGTTGAAATAAAAAAGACTTTGATAAAATGGGTTACCGAACATGGAAATAGGAGAGAGAAAGAGAGAAAAAAGGAGAGGCTGGAAAGGGCATGGAAGCGTAAAGAACTGGCTATTGGTTTGGTGGGACCCAGGAGACCGGGTCTCAGATGCAGGAAGGGAGGAGGGGGGGGGGGGGTGGAAAAGAGGCAGGGGGAATGACAAGAGGCAAAGGAGGGGTGAAGGGGGAGGGTGTGCTGTTTGCGTTGACAGGACTGTACTAAATGATTCTATTGTTTTTTTTTCGAGGGAGTCGGAACACCGCAACAACAGAGACCAGCAGAGGGAGTAAAAACTAAAGGAGATGGACTGGGCCCACCTAAAGATAGTTCGTTGGGGCAGCTGCAGAAGGGCACGGCCGGAACAGTTTCCACTCGGGCAAAAACACGAGATAACATTTCTTAACGCGAATCTATATTCACATTATATGGAAGGGAGACTTGAGAAAAAGAATTAGGTCTTTTCTCTAAACCGTGGGATGAAGATTCAACCCTCAACTTAAAGGTTTAATGGCGACTCATGAGCAGCAAAGGCAACAGACAGTGAGTGATACTGACCGAGCTAGCTGGACAAAGAGAAAAAGAATTAGGTACAGTAATAGATAGCCTTATGGAATGAAGATAAAACCCTCAATTTAGAGGTTTTAAACGCCACTCATAAGCAGCAAAGGCAAGAGACAGTGAGTGACATTGCCCTAGCTAGCTGGGCAATGGTCTACAGACTGACCATATGCGGGATCAGACAGCTTACTTCTTTTCTCTAATCTATGGAATGAAGATTCAACGCTCTATTTTAAAGGCAATTCGTGAGTGGCAAGGGCAAGGGACATTGACACTGCCCTAGTTAGCAGGACAATGATCTAGCCACTAACTATATACAAGATCAGACAGCTCTCTTCTTTTCTCTAAACCATGGGATCAATATTCAACCTTTAATCCTAAAGGTTTAAAGACCACACATGAGTAGCAGAGGCAAGGGACACTGACATCGCCCTAGCTGACTGGACGATGCCTGGAGACTAACTTACTAACCATATATACATATGATCAGCGACCAAGCTAGGACCAGAGAACGTAATGCAATAGCTGCCGATGACGAAACAGGTATATCTACAAGCAAACTCCCCATAACCCTTCATCCATAGCTCACAAGGATGGTGAGGTTGCAGATACTTCAAGCAACTATTGAGTTTGAGCTTAACTTGAACCCCACTCCGGCAGAACGCCAGGCAGGGACGTTTATAATAGACCACCACAACCCCCGGAATAGTGGTTCTTGGCAGACATTGGAAGAAAGCAGAGAAATCAAGTCAAATTCCCGACCCAGATTCAGAATATTCTCCGACATAATTTCTATCGAAGGGAAAAAGAATCAGTAGAGTTGTTCATTTCTGCTTTCGGTAAAAATTGAGTGCCAGTTATTGCTCTTACCAATAATACTGTAATTGATTTTAGCCAAAGAATACGCGTGAAATTACATACGACGACATCGGGTGAAATATTTTCATACAAATTTAATTCCAGTTCTTTTTGCAAATTTAATATAATGGAATAAATATTGGAGACACGAACGTATGATTCGTGTTATGTCTTACATTGTTAGAAATTTGCGTTAAAAAAACGGTAAATGTCTGGCAACAACTATTCGAGGATTTTTACCTTTTTAAAAACGCATATATTGACTTAAAGGAGTGATATTACGGTCGCCAACCGGTAAAAGATAATAACAAAGTATGGTAAAATTACAGGTCGCCCGTATTTTACTGAAATACGGGTAAGAACAGTATATTTTTTACGGAGAATTTCCGATTAAAATTACGACTTTTTTTTTTTAAACAGTGTACATAAATGAAGGTGGCATACTAACTACAAAGCAGGGTTTAACATTTTGCAATAAGAAATAAAGACCAAAATATTTCTTGTAAATATTAATTATTTTCTGGTTTGAAACAAACACGAGTGTAAAAATATCTTACAGTCAAGCAGTGAATTCTAAATATAAATACATCCATTTTATTGTACCCTGAAGTAGTGTATTAAAAGGCACGAAAGCGCCACGCATTAAAGTATCTTACTATTTCCTTCTGTCTTTTGTTGTATATTCAGTCACGTGATCATTGTGATAGTAAAGTATGGATATTTAAATTGGGATTTGAGAGTAACAGTTTGGTTTTTAATTGTGCGTGTGATATATATATATATATATATATATATATATATATATATATATATATATATATATATATATATAATATATATATATATATATATATATATATATATATATATATATATATATATATATATATATATTTATAGATATATGTATATATATATATATACATATATATACATATATATACAGTATATATAAATATATAAATATATATATATATATATATATATATATATATATATATATATATATATATATATATATATATACATATATATATATATATCGCTTAGTAACAATATACATTTAAATGTAAGTTACATTTTGAATTAGTACCCGATATTTCTTATCGACTGCCTGCCATGACGGATTTTTTTTTTCTTCTAAATGAACAACAAAACTAATGTGGTAATACTAATATGGTAAAATTTCGCAACTGTATCCAGTAAGATCGTGTTCCAGTTACTAAAGGATTGAAAAAAAAAAAACTTATATCAAGCGGGTGACCTCATCTTATTACCAATGTAAAGGAGAGAATCTGGTATGTTCATATATATCCCCATAAACTCAAACAATAGCATGAATTTAGTAAAAAAATATTGAAGAGCACATCCGCGAACAGTAATTGCATGCATTCAATTGCTGCAGGTATTGATGAAATTACGGGATTGCATCATGAACAATTTGCTGTCAATCCTTTTGTTAGTCGAAGACTTTGAAGCAAGTATTTCCTACACACAACTTCACCTTTATAATGGAGCTATCATTACATCAAATGTTCTGGGCGCACTAGTTTTACCGTCCTCACAGAACTGCTTCAAACTCTAAATATGTCTTGCAGTGTTTTAGGATAAGAACCTTCATTTCCTGGTTTGCTTCCTTATTTTTTTTTTTTTTTTTGTTACATCCGCCAAGGATGTTATATTTTCGTGTTGGTTTATTTAGTCATTTATTTGTCTGTATGTCTGTGGACAGGATTCCGTCAAAACTACGCAATGGATTTTGACAAAATTTTCACCACAGATAAATCTTAAGTCATGGACGACCCTATTAAATCTTGAAGATATTCTGGATCCTGATTTAAAATTTTCCCAATTTTAAAGATTACGTCAAAACAAATTGACGAATTTTGACGAAATTTCCACCACAGATAGATCTTAGGTCATGGACGACTCCATAACTATTTGAGATGATCCGGTACCGGGTCCGGTTTTTAGATCTGGATTTGCATTCTTCACAATTTTAAAGATTACTCCAAAACAAATTGACACATTGGATTTTCACCAAATTTTAAACATGGATAAATATTATGCACCGAAAGAAACCATGTAATTCTGGAGCTGGAACGGATGAAAAAAAAACTAGTCTCGATCAACAGTGCAACCATTTACTGTACAGTCAGCATATGAAACGTGGTATGCTACTTCCGTAGAGTTTAATTAAATGTTGGCAATCTTCATTTGCGGAGATCTGAAATCTCTGATTACTCATGTTTTATATTTTTCTTTTTCTTAATGACTTTCTTACGACAGACAACTCCTTTGTTCTTTTTCCTATAATTGATCATGGAACGGAATATTAAATTGCAAGCATTTGAACCAATCAGATCACTGAAACTGATTTTCAATGCAATAACAATCTCGACCTCTTCTACAACATGCCCCGCGAGTGTTAAATATTTTCATTAAAATTTCTAGTAATAATAATAATAATAATAAAAACAACAACAACAACAATAATAATAATAATAATAATGACAATAATAATAATACTAATACTCTTACTACTACTACTAGTACTACTACTACTACTACTACTAATAATAATAATAATAATCTGCCCTATATAATAGAGATAATGTCTGGCTACATATAAATATATAGTACACACACACTCACACACACACACACACACACACACACACACACACACATATATATATATATATATATATATATATATATATATATATATATATATATATATATATATATATATTTATATCTTTATGGTCACGCTCAGCACCAATGCCAGACGTATAGTAGTAGTAGTATCACCAGGGCACCAGCCACCCGGTGAGATACTACAGCTAGAGAATTACTGGGTCCCTTGACCGGACAGACAGTACTACATTGGGTCCCTCTCTCAGGTTATGGCCCATTTTTCTTTTGCTTACACATACATCGAATATTCTGGCCTATTCTCTTCACATTCTCCTCTGTTCTCATGCAGCTGACAACACTGAGATTACCAAACAATTCATCTTTGGTGAAGAGGTTAACTACTGCATTATAATTGTTCAGTGACTACTTTCCTCTTGATAGGGGTAGAAAAAAAACTCATTAGTTGAGCAGCTCTTCTGGGAGGAGGACACTCCAAAATCAAACCTTTGTTCTCTATTTTGGCTAATGCCATAGCCTCTGTACCATGGTCTTCAACTGTCTTGGGGTAGAGTCCTCTCGCTTGAGGGTATACCCGGGCACACTATTCTATTTTATTTTTATTTTATACAAGAAAGATTTATTCTAAAGTTGTTACTGTTCTCAAAATATCTTATTTTAATTGTTCAGTACATCACTTGTAGTGTTTATTAACTTATTCCCTTTCTTCACTGGGCTATTTTTTCCCGTTGGAGCCCTTGCCCTTAAAGTATCCTGCTTTCTCAACGAGGGTTGTATCTTAGCTAATAATAATAATGATAATAATAATAATAATAATAATAATAATAATAATAATAATAATAACTACTTGGCATCTCCTCGTCCCTCGAGTAGGGGGGAGAGGAGGTAGTGATATCTTGGTAAGGGGGAGGGGGGTACCCTGAGAGGTACACTGTGTGTGCATGTCTATCTCAATATCTAGCCGTCAATTTTTGACGGGTCGTCTACACTAGTAACAATGATAGTAATAATTTGTGAAATAAATTTGTAAGCAAAACATTTTTTTTTTTTAACACAAAGGAATAAGCAGGTATTCTTTAAAGTAATAAAATTTTAAGAAATCTATATTCAATGGGTTTTAAGTTATAATTAACCTATAATGTGCATAAGTTACGGTAAACGAAAATGAAAAAGCCTCAGCTTGTAATCCTTTCATTTTCTAACTGCCAAAATCACATTTCTATCTAATGATAAAACACGCAGCTAACATTCTCTCTCTCTCTCTCTCTCTCTCTCTCTCTCTCTCTCTCTCTCTCTCTCTCTCTCT
Source organism: Palaemon carinicauda (assembly GCF_036898095.1). NCBI lineage: Eukaryota > Metazoa > Arthropoda > Malacostraca > Decapoda > Palaemonidae > Palaemon > Palaemon carinicauda. Next base: position 23,167,026 of record NC_090740.1, read on the forward strand.
CTCTCTCTCTCTCTCTCGACGACTAAAGGGACAGCTAATAAAGACATTCAAAATTCTTGAAGGAATAACAAAATGTAGGCTACAAAAACCTCTTCAGGCTTAGTACAAACCAGTCTAGAGGTAACGAATACAAACTGGAATTGAAAAGATTCACAAATCAATGTGGTAGTTTCTTCACATACAAAATAGCAAATAGATGGAACAGACTTCCAGCGGATGTAGTAAACGGTAACAAGGTAAACGAATTCAAGAATATGTTAGACAAGATCATAAAAACTCTAAAAGTTTAAACTAATTCGTTCTAACCAAAAGCCAATGGAGTCTCCACGGATGGACTAAGAAGTCCTTGAAACATACACAATCCTTGTAACTCTCTCTCTCTCTCTCTCTCTCTCTCTCTCTCTCTCTCTCTCTCTCTCTCTCTCTCTCTCTCTCTCTCTCTCTCTCTCTCTCCCTCCCCAACAGGTCTAAACCTTTTCAAAAGAAAAATAAGTCAAGTATGTTGGAAACTAGCGACACGCCAAATTCCATAAGCAATCCAGTTCCATATTTCACGTCGGCTGAGCGGACGCTGTCATTCGCCATTCTCGAATAAAAAAAGGCAAACTGGAGTCCGATTTCACGTCTTATTGTACTTTGGGAGAACGAAAGAAACGATTTCATGGGCGTTCCAATTCGGACTCAGGGGGAAAATGCAGCAAGGAAATGGGAATGTAATGATATTGCCAGAGTAGTAATCAGGTGGAGAGAAGGATATTCAGGTTAGAAGAATGAGATGGAATTATATTGCAGCAGAGAAAGTAAAAAAAAAAATGAGTGATTATTAAATTGAATAAAAATTGTAAGGAATTACGAACTGTGATATACATCTAAAACTAATGCGTACATGAATGCTCTTCAATAAAATTTCTTAGTTAATAAGATTTAAAGTTGGTCATTTACTAAAGATTAAATAGCTTAGGTTGTCACGTGCATCGAGTTCAAATTAGTAAATCAAATTTTCATCCAAAAAGTATCTAGATTAACGTATCGAATATCAACATTATGTTATGCGTATGCCTACAGTACACGTATTTGATAATTAACACATTAGCTACGGTAATTTTAGGTCAGCGACTTTCAATAACACAATAACAAATAACAATCAGCAATTGCAGGAAAGAGCTCAAAATAAAATCTATGAAGACAATACCTCCAATCATGCTTAATGCCAAACAACATTTCAACTAACAACTAAAAAAGATAATATCTATGAAGACACTACCTTCAATCATGCTTAATGCTAAACAGCATTTCAACTAACAACTAAAAAAGATAATATCTATGAAGACACTACCTTCAATCATGCTTAATGCTAAACAGCATTTCAACTAACAACTGAAAAAGAAAAAATCTATGAAGACAATACCTTCAATCATGCTTAATGCTAAACAGCATTTCAACTAACAACTGAAAAAGAAAAAATCTATGAAGACACTACCTTCAATCATGCTTAATGCTAAACAACATTTCAACTAACAACTGAAAAAGATAATATCTATGAAGACACTACCTTCAATCATGCTTAATGCTAAACAGCATTTCAACTAACAACTGAAAAAGAAAAAATCTATGAAGACACTACCTTCAATCATGCTTAATGCTAAACAGCATTTCAACTAACAACTGAAAAAGATAATATCTATGAAGACACTACCTTCAATCATGCTTAATGCTAAACAGCATTTCAACTAACAACTGAAAAAGAAAAAATCTATGAAGACACTACCTTCAATCATGCTTAATGCTAAACAACATTTCAACTAACAACTAAAAAAGATAATATCTATGAAGACACTACCTTCAATCATGCTTAATGCTAAACAGCATTTCAACTAACAACTAAAAAAGATAATATCTATGAAGACACTACCTTCAATCATGCTTAATGCCAAACAACATTTCAACTAACAACTAAAAAAGATAATATCTATGAAGACACTACCTTCAATCATGCTTAATGCCAAACAACATTTCAACTAACAACTAAAAAAGATAATATCTATGAAGACACTACCTTCAATCATGCTTAATGCCAAACAACATTTCAACTAACAACTAAAAAAGATAATATCTATGAAGACACTACCTTCAATCATGCTTAATGCTAAACAGCATTTCAACTAACAACTAAAAAAGATAATATCTATGAAGACACTACCTTCAATCATGCTTAATGCTAAACAGCATTTCAACTAACAACTGAAAAAGAAAAAATCTATGAAGACAATACCTTCAATCATGCTTAATGCTAAACAGCATTTCAACTAACAACTGAAAAAGAAAAAATCTATGAAGACACTACCTTCAATCATGCTTAATGCTAAACAACATTTCAACTAACAACTGAAAAAGATAATATCTATGAAGACACTACCTTCAATCATGCTTAATGCTAAACAGCATTTCAACTAACAACTGAAAAAGAAAAAATCTATGAAGACACTACCTTCAATCATGCTTAATGCTAAACAGCATTTCAACTAACAACTGAAAAAGATAATATCTATGAAGACACTACCTTCAATCATGCTTAATGCTAAACAGCATTTCAACTAACAACTGAAAAAGAAAAAATCTATGAAGACACTACCTTCAATCATGCTTAATGCTAAACAACATTTCAACTAACAACTAAAAAAGATAATATCTATGAAGACACTACCTTCAATCATGCTTAATGCTAAACAGCATTTCAACTAACAACTAAAAAAGATAATATCTATGAAGACACTACCTTCAATCATGCTTAATGCTAAACAGCATTTCAACTAACAACTGAAAAAGAAAAAATCTATGAAGACAATACCTTCAATCATGCTTAATGCTAAACAGCATTTCAACTAACAACTGAAAAAGAAAAAATCTATGAAGACACTACCTTCAATCATGCTTAATGCTAAACAGCATTTCAACTAACAACTGAAAAAGATAATATCTATGAAGACACTACCTTCAATCATGCTTAATGCTAAACAGCATTTCAACTAACAACTGAAAAAGAAAAAATCTATGAAGACACTACCTTCAATCATGCTTAATGCTAAACAGCATTTCAACTAACAACTGAAAAAGAAAAAATCTATGAAGACAATACCTTCAATCATGCTTAATGCTAAACAACATTTCAACTAACAACTAAAAAAGATAATATCTATGAAGACACTACCTTCAATCATGCTTAATGCTAAACAGCATTTCAACTAACAACTGAAAAAGAAAAAATCTATGAAGACAATACCTTCAATCATGCTTAATGCTAAACAACATTTCAACTAACAACTAAAAAAGATAATATCTATGAAGACACTACCTTCAATCATGCTTAATGCTAAACAGCATTTCAACTAACAACTGAAAAAGAAAAAATCTATGAAGACAATACCTTCAATCATGCTTAATGCTAAACAACATTTCAACTAACAACTAAAAAAGATAATATCTATGAAGACACTACCTTCAATCATGCTTAATGCTAAACAGCATTTCAACTAACAACTGAAAAAGAAAAAATCTATGAAGACAATACCTTCAATCATGCTTAATGCTAAACAAAATTTCAACTAACAACTAAAAAAGATAATATCTATGAAGACACTACCTTCAATCATGCTTAATGCTAAACAGCATTTCAACTAACAACTGAAAAAGAAAAAATCTATGAAGACAATACCTTCAATCATGCTTAATGCTAAACAACATTTCAACTAACAACTAAAAAAGATAATATCTATGAAGACACTACCTTCAATCATGCTTAATGCTAAACAGCATTTCAACTAACAACTGAAAAAGAAAAAATCTATGAAGACAATACCTTCAATCATGCTTAATGCTAAACAACATTTCAACTAACAACTAAAAAAGATAATATCTATGAAGACACTACCTTCAATCATGCTTAATGCTAAACAGCATTTCAACTAACAACTGAAAAAGAAAAAATCTATGAAGACAATACCTTCAATCATGCTTAATGCTAAACAACATTTCAACTAACAACTAAAAAAGATAATATCTATGAAGACACTACCTTCAATCATGCTTAATGCTAAACAGCATTTCAACTAACAACTGAAAAAGAAAAAATCTATGAAGACAATACCTTCAATCATGCTTAATGCTAAACAGCATTTCAACTAACCACTAAAAAAGATAATATCTATGAAGACACTACCTTCAATCATGCTTAATGCTAAACAGCATTTCAACTAACAACTGAAAAAGAAAAAATCTATGAAGACAATACCTTCAATCATGCTTAATGCTAAACAACATTTCAACTAACAACTGAAAAAGAAAAAATCTATGAAGACAATACCTTCAATCATGCTTAATGCTAAACAACATTTCAACTAACAACTAAAAAAGATAATATCTATGAAGACACTACCTTCAATCATGCTTAATGCTAAACAGCATTTCAACTAACAACTGAAAAAGAAAAAATCTATGAAGACAATACCTTCAATCATGCTTAATGCTAAACAACATTTCAACTAACCACTAAAAAAGATAATATCTATGAAGACACTACCTTCAATCATGCTTAATGCTAAACAGCATTTCAACTAACAACTGAAAAAGAAAAAATCTATGAAGACAATACCTTCAATCATGCTTAATGCTAAACAGCATTTCAACTAACAACTGAAAAAGAAAAAATCTATGAAGACAATACCTTCAATCATGCTTAATGCTAAACAGCATTTCAACTAACAACTAAAAAAGAAAAAATCTATGAAGACACTACCTTCAATCATGCTTAATGCTAAACAGCATTTCGACTAACAACTGAAAAAGAAAAAATTTATGAAGACAATACCTTCAATCATGCTTAATGCTAAACAGCATTTCAACTAACAACTAAAAAAGAAAAAAATCTATGAAGACACTACCTTCAATCATGCTTAATGCTAAACAGCATTTCGACTAACAACTAAAAAAGAAAAATCTATGAAGACACTACCTTCAATCATGCTTAATGCTAATCCACATCTCAACTAACAACGTAAGAAATAGAAATATGATTTTGTCCGAAAAAAAAGATAAAAACGAAAAACAATTTTCAGCATGAATCTCTAGTACTACTATTATCCGATGACCTACAACACAACAGGCTAACAGCAGCAACGCTTCAAACAAAACTACCGATAGAATTAATCGATGAATAAATCTGAGAACAAGAACAACCAGGTCAACGTTATTTCGCCGTCCCCCAAATACACAGAGGTCATATCCCCGGGCCATTTCAAGGTGTCCGGGTTTGAAATGAATTACCCCACCCAAACGCCATACCTGGCTTGGTTGGTGCACGCAAGGGAAATCTAACGTCAGATATTCTTATTTCCATATCATTTCCTCTTCAAATATCAATAGATAATTGGGTGGATATGTAGCATATTTTAAATTTTCATTACTTCTTATATCGGTTATTTATTTTCCTTTATTTCCTTATTTCCTCTCCTCGCTGGTCTATTTTTCCCTGTGAAAGCCCTTGGGCTAATAGCATCTTTCTTTTCCAACTAGGGTTGTAATGTTTGCTTAGCTAATAATTAATAAATAATAAATAATTAATGATAATTAATAAATAATAATTAATAAATATTGAATAATAAATAATAATAATAATAATAATAATAATAATAATAATAGTCTTGATCAGCTTCATTATTAAAAATTTGCCATAAAAAAATCCTGGAATAAAAGATGCAAGGCATTTACTGTTTTAAAAAGTATATATTGACCTTAAGAAGTAATATTTCGGTCACCAAACTTTTAAAAGATCATGACAAAGTAGGTTAAAAATTACGTTCGCCTGCATTTTACTGAAATACGCGTTAGAACAGTATATTTTAACGGAGAATTTCCGATTAAAATTACGGGCTTTTTAACAGTGTACTAATAAACATTAGATAGCTCAAATTAAACAGGTC
>NC_090740.1:23178000-23183000 GCF_036898095.1 Palaemon carinicauda
TATCAAAGGATTTGAAATAAAAAAATGCATGTAATGAACAAGCAAGCATGCGAATATCAGATGTAATCTTCAACTTCAGTTTCACTCTATAATAATAAACACTGATAACAGTATATTCAAAATTGTCCGTTACTGATAAGCAATGAAATTGTCAAAGACTCTGCTTCCTCGTGGAATTCAGTCTTGCTTCATGAAGGAAAGCAGGCAAAGGCCTTAAATATAAAAGCACGAATGAATTTAACAGGAATTATTACTAGAACGAGAACACCAAAAAATAACTACCTGGCACAAGATGTTTGAAATAAGCTTTTTTCCAGATTAATATGTTGAGAGACATACATTCTACGAGTATGTAAATGCTTGCTTTCGATAGAAGTCAAATTGAAATGGTTATACTGTACAGTATAGTGGATAAATATAAAAGATGTTTTCTGATTTTCACTCATGAATAGCAGAGGCAAGGGACAGTGACATTGCCTTGGTTAGCAGGACAGTGCCCTAAAGACTGACCATATATCCATACGATCAACGAGCAAGCACCTTCTCCTCCCAAGCTGGGATCAGGGAGGGTCAGGCAATGGCTGCTGATGATTTAGCAGGTAGACTTATAAGTTCCTCCAAACCCATGTCCTTAGCTCATAAGGATGGCAATGTTGCAGACACTACAAGAAACTATCGAGCTTGAGCGGGATTCCATCTCCAGTCCAGCAGAACGCCAGGCAGGAACACTTACAATAGGCAACCACAACGTCAGTTGTCAATATTCTTGACAATGTTCATTTTTTCACGTTGCCAAAGGGCCATGAAGGCTATTTCACAGATTCCCAAAGGTGTCCCACTAATATGAAAATTTACAGGTTGCCAACTCAAGAGCCCGTGCCTAGCACAAAGTTAGGCAATCAATCAAGCGAGCAAGCAAGATATGAAAAACTGGAAACTGAAATCATTCTTTTCATAGTTTATATAGGACATATCTGTTTTGACGTTGTTACTGTTTTTAAAATGATTTATTGTTAATTTGTTCTCATCATTTATTTATTTCCTTATTTCCTTTCCTCACTGGGCTATTTTTCCCTGTTGAGGCCCTTTGGTTTATAGCATTTTGATTTTCCAACTAAGGTTGTAGCTTGGCTAGTAATAATAATAATAATAAAAATAATAATAATAATAATAATAATAATAATAATAATAATAATAATAATAATACATAGTTACGTCTTACATTTGCTGTTTTTTCTACGTTTCCAGATACCCAGTTTGTTCACAGATAGTATCTCATTAAATGTCAATGGGGGTGTTTTCTGCTTTTACGGTGATCTGTTTAACGTGGGAAAATACCGTTTAATATCCTGTACCTAAGAATAATACTCTGCTGTAACACAACATCAGTATTTTCCATTTTCTTCTTCTTCTTCTTCTTATTATCATTATTATTATTATTATTATTATTATTATTATTATTATTATTTTTGATTATTATTATTATTATTATTACTATTACTACTATTATTATTATTATTATTATTATTTATCAATTATCTATTATTATTATTATTATTATTTATCAATTATCTATTATTATTATTATTATTATTATTATTATTATTATTATTATTATTATTTATCAATTATCTATTATTATTATTATTATTATTATTATTATTATTATTATTATTATTATTAGCTAAGCTACAACCCTAGTTGGATGCTATAAGTCCGTGAAGAAAGGAAACGAGGAAATAAATAAAAGAACAATTAAGATAAAACATTTTAAGACATGTATCAATACTAAAACAGGTCTTCCATATATCAAATATAAAAATGTCCATCTCATTAGCCTTACCTCTAATTCCTTGCGATTCATTATAAAATTTCTAAATCAAACAACGTTGTATCATCATCATCTCCTCCTAACGTTTATATGTAGAATATTATCGAATACACGCGAAAAAAAAAAAAAAAAAAAAAAAAAAAAAAAAAAAAAAAAAAAAAAAAAAAAACGATTTTAACCAAATCAAAACAAGCTTCCCACAGCAGCCCTCTCATCGGATTACTCCGGGCATCCTCCTTGAGCTGTACTACAAGCTTGCTATCTTTGAAATCATAACTTTCGTGGCACCCTTTTTCCCGACAAAACCAAACTTTTGTAATTACAGTCCAGGCAACTAATGTCAGGGAAAGCAACATTAGTAGAAGTTTAAAAGGAGAACCAGTTTCACAAAATGAAGCTGCTTTGGAATTAAGTGCCCCTCCCTTCCACCCTTTCCCCCTCAGTCTCCTGGAAGCTACAGCTCTCAGGAGAGTTTTAAAATCTGCAATTTGCACGTTAAAATTTTATTGGCAATTTTTCTTTCATGCTAACGAGTTTTGCCAGGCTGTTTGTTTTAATGCGGTCATTATCAAACTCGAAAGCTCCCTCTGGATAAACAAAGAAATCACGTACTCACTCTCGACTCTTTAAATGCTGCAACCAACGGAGATGGAAATATATTTTCTTGGTACAAGGCAACAAATGTCTACTTTTAACTTGCTAACTACGCATTTAACAATTCACACAACAGGAAAATAAAGAAAAACTGGGCTCGTTAATATAACAGATACTTTCGAGATTCACAAGCAGCTGGTTTGAAAACTTCTTTGAGAAGAAAGATAAGGATAAAAACGATGGCATTGTAATATACATCCATTTTAATGGTGAATATTAAGAACAAGACATCAACTCTGTGCAAATATCCAATTCTACAGAAATCAAGTTGCAAGCTATACCAATTAATTCCATGTTAATTATCATGATTTTATTCCCCTCTGTCCTGCGTCATGTCGAACTAAATTAATCTAATTAACTTCTATCCAGATTACCCTGTATAGAATTTTTAATGATAATTTCTTTTTCCAGATATCCCAAATTTACTTTACATATTATCATTATTACTAGATAAGCTACAATCCTATTTGGTAAAACAGGATGCTACAAGCCCAATGGCTCCGACAGGGAAAATAGCCCAGCGAGGAAAGGAAATAAATAAATAAATCAATAATGAAGCATTACCAGATTATTACATTATTACTGATAATGATTAATATTGCCAAATCATAGATAGTTTCGGTTTGAAGCCTTTGGAAAAAGATCAGTACAGATTGAAATAAACTAAACATATCGCAATTGGTGACTTTCAGAACAAATTTCCAAAACATTCTTGAAAACTTCAAAACCTCTGGTTTAAAAAGAAACGACACTGACAATATGATGACTTTACAGCTTTGCCAAGAAAATATAATAACAAATAAGTTTGCCTGAAGGACTTACATCGTAGTAATCGAGAATCTTTGTCCTTCCAGATTACTCTCAATGGTTTGAACATCAAAAATAGTTTATGAATAATGTACATATTGAAGTCACTGAATATCGAGATTGAAGGAATTAGCTGTGGCCATATCACTATTATACACTCAAGATACAATTCACAGAAACTGATTAAAGAACATTGAAATGCAACGACTTAGCATTATCAAATAATATATTCGAAGTCTAAGCACATTTACTTAGAACGATATACGCACATTTGCACGTTGAAAAATGCTCTTCCTTGTTTCGTACCTCAAAATACACTGACAGACAAAAACAATCTCAAGTTTTATTTGGTTATTTTCAAATGCTATTTGACTAATGTTAGTTTCCTCAATTATACTGATTAAGTAAGACCAATTATGTACGTATTTCTCAATTGCTAATGTATATATAAAATACAGTATCTACTTGATATGCTCGTAAAACAAATGTCGAAAGCCATTGATTTTAAAGTTTTGAATAAATGTTGGAATATTTAAAAGATAACGGTAAAGATAACCATGCTTAATTGAATCTTCCATAAACACACCAAAAACTTACTTAATTGAGCGTATTTCAACAGCATTTCTACCTCATATGCATAGTAATGATGGCTTAGCTAAACAAAAATGCATTAATGTGTATAACATGAGCTGGAAAACGATATATGTAACGCACTGAAAAAAAAAAATCATAAGCAATCTAATCACTTATACGTAAAAGGAAAATATATATTATCATTCATAATTCCAATGCTTTTACAATAGCTCTCTCAACAAGAAGGAAAATATATATTATCATTCATAACCCCAATAGCTCTCTCAACAAAAGGAAAACATATATTATCATTCATAATACCAATGTTTTTACAATAGCTCTCTCAACAAGAAGGAAAATATATATTATCATTCATATTACCAATGTTTTTACAATAGCTCTCTCAACAAGAAGGAAAATATATATTATCATTCATAATACCAATGTTTTTACAATAGCTCTCTCAACAAGAAGGAAAATATATATTATTCATAATTCCAATATTTTTACAATAGCTCTCTCAACAAGAAGGAAAATATATATTATCATTCATAATTCCAATGCTTTTACAATAGCTCTCTCACCAAGAAGGAAAATATATATATCATTCATAATTCCAATGCTTTTACAATAGCTCTCTAAACAAGAAGGAAAATATATATAATATCATTCATAATTCAAATGCTTTTACAATAGCTCTCTCAACAAGAAGGAAAATATATATTATCATTCATAATACTAATGTTTTTACAATAGCTCTCTCAACAAGAAGGAAAATATATATTATCATTCATAATACTAATGTTTTTACAATAGCTCTCTCAACAAGAAGGAAAATATATATTATCATTCATAATACTAATGTTTTTACAATAGCTCTCTCAACAAGAAGGAAAATATATATTATCATTCATAATTCCAATGCTTTTACAATAGCTCTCTCAACAAGAAGGAAAATATTTTAATGTCATTCATAATACCTATGTTTTTACAATAGCTCTCTCAACAAGAAGGAAAATATCTTAATGTCATTCATAATTCCAATCCTTTTACAATAGCTCTCTCAACAAGAAGGAAAATATATATTATCATTCATATTACCAATGTTTTTACAAAAGCTCTCTCAACAAGAAGG
>NC_090740.1:23193000-23220500 GCF_036898095.1 Palaemon carinicauda
CATTTTACTTTAAAATATTTCCTCCACTAAATTTACATAACATTACCATAACCTATTTGTCAAAAGCAACGCATATATACATACGTAAATAACTCATTATTTGCCTTTACATATATATATATATATATATATATATATATATATATATATATATATATGTGTGTGTGTGTGTGTGTGTGTGTATGTGTGTGTGTATGTTTGTGTGTGTGTATATACGATCTTTTGTATATATGCACATGTGATAAAAGTAACTGTTACCATTGCAACGGTATAATGTTATTTGGTATGTTGGAGAAGTTTTATGGCAAATACAGAAGGGGGGAATACTGATCGAGCGTTTGTTAAGAGTTACGGCCTGTGCGAAGCATGAAAGTTAAAGGAAAAGGAAAATGATGCATTCGGTTCACAAGGACTTAGAAACGCATGGCAGAGGTAACGATAGAAGTACAAGGACCTAGAAACGCATGGCAGAGGTAACGATAGAAGTACAAGGACCCAGAAACGCATGGCAGAGGAAACGATAGAAGTACAAGGACCTAGAAACGCATGGCAGAGGTAACGATAGAAGTACAAGGACCTAGAACCGCATGGCAGAGGTAACGATAGAAGTACAAGGACCTAGAAACGCATGGCAGAGGTAACGATAGAAGTACAAGGACCTAGAAACGCATGGCAGAGGTAACGATAGAAGTACAAGGACCTAGAAACGCATGGCAGAGGTAAGGATAGAAGTACAAGGACCTAGAAACGCATGGCAGAGGTAACGATAGAAGTACAAGGACCTAGAAACGCATGGCAGAGGTAAGGATAGAAGTACAAGGACCTAGAAACGCATGGCAGAGGTAAGGATAGAAGTACAAGGACCTAGAAACGCATGGCAGAGGTAACGATAGAAGTAAAGTGGAGAGTTTTGAAAATGTATATATCATCGTTGGGATGTTGTTCAGAGAGATGGAAAGTTCTTTATGATGGAAGCCAAGTATGTTATATTATATAGGCAAGAGAGGCACTACTTTAGTGGGAAATAGAGTCTGAAACAAATGGCAGGGTTATTCCGTTTTTATGGATTCAGCAAATCAGGAGGTTAGATAAAAGACTGTGAACGAAGGTATACACACACACACACACACACACACACATATATATATATATATATATATATATATATATATATATATATATATATATATATATATATGCTCCAGAGGGCACTAAAAGAGTTGGAAGACCCAGGCCTGCATGGCTGAGGACTATGAAGTGTGAAGTAGATGATGATGAACAGAGATGTATTGATTTAAAATCTCCAGATAGAGACAACTGGCAAAATCTGACCGAGGCCCTTTGCACCAATAGGCATATGAGGAGATGATATATATATATATATATATATATATATATATATATATATATATATATATATATATATATATATATATATATATATATATACACATAAACATTTATATATATACATATATATATATATATATATATATATATATATATATATATATATATATATATATATATATACATGTATATAGATATAGATCTCGCTGTGGACATAAGCTCATACCTATGGAAAAGAAAATGTATTGTAATTGTGATATAAAATTGGTGATGTTTACAAATTATACCGTGCTACCCAATTTCTGGCAACATTGATATCAATTGACTTTTTTTTACACATATGAGGTTGAAGAACCCACAAACAGGAGGCTTAGCTTGCAATACGTCAAAAAACAAGAATATATATATATATATATATATATATATATATATATATATATATATATATATATATATATATTTATATATATTTAAATCGACCTCTTTGTTAACTAACATAATGTAAGGATTCGTATCAATAGTAATGGAGAACAAAATTAATTTTCATTCCGTGCTATGAAAGTTTAAAGTATGCAACTCATAAATAATAATAATAATAATAATAATAATAATAATAATAATAATAATAATAATAATAATAATAATAAAATATTCGGTACCTGCAAAGATACTTCCAAGGTGTTAGCAAGGAAGTTAAGAGTAAATGTGAAGAGCATGGTTAAATGGTAAACAGATGGATGGATCAATGTCAGTTAATATGAATGGTGCGGGAATAGAAATAGTCAATTCTAGTAAGCTTCTGAGAGTTAATACAAAGGATTAGGAGTATGATTGAGGTGTAACACAGAATGGGTAAAGGAAAAATGGAAGATAAGTTGGGAATAAGCTAAGGGATTTTTGGGCTAATAATCTGAACATCGTTTTAGGTACAGTAATAAGAATAGAAATTTCACACGTGAATTCCCACCCACTGCCTGATCTCAGACAGCATTCCTTTGACCCAAGATCCTGGTAGGTCAATGGATGTATTGCCCTTGGTTCTCATTATTCTTCATTAAATTTGAGTGCCAAAAGTTTGTTAATTCACCATCTAAGTAGCCATACGATATTTGATTGCTTGGCGACCGCCTAACTGGAGTAGATTCCCGCTTAAGCTCGATAATTATTTTCGTGTCTGCAATATTACCATCCTTGTGAGCTAAGGATGGGGGATTTGAGGGAACATATGGATCTATCTGCTGAAGAGATCAGCAGCCATCGTCAGGCCCTAGCTTGGGTGAAGAGCGGTCTTGGGCCCTGATCATATGAATATATGATCAATCTATACGACAGCCTGCTAGCTAGGCCATTGCCTCTGTCCCCTGCTTCTACCATTCATGATTGACCTTTAAACCTTTAAATGAAAAAACCTTTTTAATGTTGAAGAAATTGTTTCTTGTTACACAATGAGAATTTCCACCTATATATCCAAATGTGATACACCACAAGAGTGGGCGGATATTACTTCATCATATTTAAAAGATTGATAGATAGTTTAACATAGGTACATATAAAAATAACACAGAAGCTTTAAAGAAACATGAAAACTGAAACCCCACAAGTAAAGGTAAATGGGAACATCTCTTTATAACGAAATTAAAATGAGTTTAGAATAAAAAAAGATAAATAGAAACCAAAACGCAGGAAAAAGAAAGGAGGAGTGCTTAAATGGATAGTTTATTAACAAAACAAAGGTTTACCAAACCAGTTAAAAATTGGGACAGCTACTTGGACGTAACTAATACCCTGTCTGGCCAAGGCGTGGCATACGAGGACAAGCTTCGCACACTGCAGAAAGCCAATAGAGAACGAAACTAAGACACATAACCCCTTTGGGACGAAGACGCAAATTCAAAAAGAAAGAATAGATACACATTCTCTCTTTCGTCCTGTGTGCGTGTGCGCGCGCGCGTACGCGTGAAGATGAGACAGCTGTTATAGTAATATAATTTTCTGCCTCATGAGCCCCGTAGCAGCCAGTGAGCCAAAATAAGATGTTACGTGGGCGGGCCTCCGAGGTGGGTGAGAAAATTTAGCAATATGTTCTCTTTATCCCAGTGGTGGCCACGTCGGCCGAAAATCCGAGACAATCTATTTACTTGGATATTGCCTTTTCTCTTTTCCTGACATTCCGATTTCGAACAGATAAATGTGGACGAAATAAAGAAAAGTATAACCAACTACAAGGGGGATTTAGTAACATAAAATGCGAGTCTGAACATATTTACTTTTTTTTGTCATAATTACAGTTTCCATTTAAGGCGTAGTTATCTTCAAAAGTTTTATTGTGACTTCATTAGTTCACTTTTCCTCTATCTATACATTCAACTCTACGGGACACCATGCTTATAATTACTAAAATACTCGAAAATACTAATATGTATTTACTACAAAGGCAAGACCAAAGTAGCGTATACAGTAGTAAAAAAAACATGTAAAGTTGTACAGTGGTGTACGTTCTGATTTCCAGATCTCTCTCTCTCTCTCTCTCTCTCTCTCTCTCTCTCTCTCTCTCTCTCCCCCAAAGATAAGGGCTAATGCACCATACAAACGGTTATTCGGTTAACTCTAATCTCCTTTAGCTTATTGGGCCCCGTTAGAGAGGACAAGCCACGAAAAAAAAATATGATATAACGAAAATGTCCAGCAGAAGCCTATTGTATGTGGCTGTGTGGAACAGTGGCCCTGAATTATTTATCCGAGCTTGTCTCGTTTCTGTAGCCCTCAAACAACGACGTTAAAGGGCAAGCTCTTTGGGAGCCCTTATTTGGAAGAACACCACACTGAGTAATCATTTTGCAGGGAGGAAAGATATTCAAAAAGTTGCTCTTTCTGCTTGGTGATTTGGAAATGCAATGGAGGATGAGATAAAATAGTTTATGCAATGATCTAATTTATATACCTTTTCTACTGTAATAACCAAATCAACACAAAATTGGTTATATAAAAACTTACATGAAAATAAACATTTGAAATCGATAATCGTAAATGAACTATAATTCGTACAAAAATGTACCAAATTTATTCAATATTTACATTTTAAAAAATAACACACAACGTTGTTTTTTTCAAACAAGGTCATAAATTTTAGTCATAACAATTGTGAATCGAGGTATAATACAAGAAAAACGGTAAATTGTTAACCCATGAGTTTTACTGATTGATTTCCGCTCCGCACTTTATCCCAACAAAGAGCACTAAGTGGAATTAGTTTAAATGCCTGATATCCCAAAAAGTCAAAACAAGACTTGAACAAGTTACAGTGTGGTACGGTAAAATGGGAATACCAACGCCAATCATGATGGCCATTGTCATATCACAACGTTCATTTTTTTTCTTCTAAATTGCAAATACCTTCCTACTCCTGTAAAAAAGGAAACAAATCCGTTTCCAATATAATGTGGACAACTGAAATTACAAGGCGAATATTCCTATAAAGAGCGAATACTGCCCTCTATTGCCTAAGAATTGGGCACTGGTTTAACACACGAGTTCTTGGTGACTGGTAAGTGCCAACCCTTGTGTAATGATTGCTTAGCTCCCCTGACTGTACCGCATTTACTGATTATATGTAACAGTCTTGGAGTTCTTAAGAGAACCATTCCTTACTAAAACTCGTGGCGAGGATGGCAGGTGCCTCAAACAGGTTATATCAGGAATTATATCCAAAAGGTACGAAGCAGGTTCACTTCTCGAGGAGAACCATCAACAAGTTTGGCAATACTGATCATTTCCTGAGGGCCGTCGATGAGGTTTGATCCCCTCATTGGTTATTGAGATAGCTGAAAAATATTGGCTACATGGGCACCTGGGGTTGGTGAGTACTGTTCCAGAAGGAATCATTTGAGGCCATCATAATCTAGCCCCTCTGGTCACAAAGCAAGTCGAAGATTTCTTGGAGGTATCACTGGGGATCACAGCGAGGACGTAGTTGGCTCTGCTGCCTGAACGGATTATGCCGCCCTTGATGCAGAACTGAATCTCGGAGCATTGAAACCAGGCGAACGCATCTCTGCTGGTGAATGATAGGAACCTCACTGTGGCAAAATGGACAGATGAGTTGGAGTCAGAGGTGCTCATTGTTGGAGAATCAGGTGTTCGAGGTACTCAATAGGTCAATAGTGTGACGGAAGTGAAGGAAGAGTTAATACAAAGGTAACTCCCGAAAAACTAACTTTATTTAGAGAAATAGTTCATTTATAATCTCCCAGGGCCACATATGGGTGACAGTAAGAAGATTGGGATAAAAAAAATAGATAACATAACAATGGAATGATAATAGGGTTAAATTTACTGATTACATTCACCGACTTTTTGACATGAAGTCCGATGACAATTGAGGTGTTGAAGAATACATAGTTAGGGCAGCCTTCTTTATCTGTACGTGTTGTTTGCTGCACATTCATTACATCTTAATATGTTTACGGCATGGTTTTAAAAGAATTAGAAATAGACAAAATATCCCAGATATATTATTGCTGCTTCAAGCATATCATCATATAACAGAAATATCTTTCATAAAACATGAATGATATATGCCTTGATTAAAGAAAGCTTCATGTGAAGTAAAATGCTATAAGATGTAAGGTATATATGATTTGGTATTAAAAGTTGAATATTTTTCATGATACTGGAGTGACTGGCATGGTCTTAAAGTGGATATCATAGAACAACTCCCATTTGTATCTTACGTTATATTATTTAGATTTTATTGAAAAGCAGTAGGAGAGAATGGAAAAAAAATGAATATATATATATCCCCGCAAATAAGGAGGACTGACTGTATATATATATATATATATATATATATATATATATATATATATATATATATATATATATATATATATATATATATATATATATATAGTCAGCCCTCCTTATTTGCGGAGGTATGACAACAGAGACAGCCATGAAAATACAGAATCCTCAAATGCTACCCTAGAGTAGGTCAACTCATAACCCACTAACTCACTGCCAATTGCCTACACACAGACGACTAACACACTTATGGTACTTTCTGTTCGACATATCTATGTAACTGATGTTGTTCAACTTCAACACATAAAAATTCAAGAAGAGAAACTTAAAAGTTTAAAGGCCACTCATGAATAGCAGAGGCAAGGTGCAGTGACATACCCTACCTATAGTCCATTTCTTTTATCGAGGCAGATTTGCACCGACTCGCAGCGGTGCCCTTTTAGCTCGGAAAATTTTCCTGATCACCGATTGGTTAGAATTATCTCGTCCAACCAATCAGCGATCAGGAAACTTTTCTGAGCTAAAAGAGCACCGCTGCGAGTCGGTGCAAATCTGCATCGCTAAAATAAATTGACTATAGCAGGACAGTGCCCTTGAGACTAACCATATATACAAATGATCAGCGCCCGAGCCCACCACTCTCTACACCAGGGAGGGCCAGGCAATCGCTGCTAATGACTCCAACATAGAGCTATTTACTTCGCCAAAACAATCATTTTTACCTCACAAGGATGCTGAGGTTGCAGACACTGCTAAATACTATCAAGCTTGGGCGTGACTCGAACCCCAAATAAGCAGATCGCCAGGCAGGGACGTTTCCAATAGGCATACAACCTCAGTGGAATGTAGGCTCAATTTCCTTTCTACATCTATATTAAAAAACAATTGCTATGATTAAAAGCTAATACGAATTTACTAAGGAAGAAGAAACCCTTCTCCTACCCTCACGGACATTAGTGACCCCATAACTAACGCCATTATTGTTCTTCGCTAATGCGGTTTCCCTAATATCGAACATCAGAGAAATCGCCATTAAACAATATAACTAATTGCAAAAACCCACCCAAACCCTTTCTCCGGACACATGTATTATACACGCACGCAGTTTCCATTTGAAGTATGAGGACCATACCCCATCACCCGAAACTTTATATCGCCATCAAATACGCGTCATAATTTTCATTCTACTAATTCCTATTACGGTCATAATTCCTTTCATTCCCATTCATCACTTTTCCCTCTTCCTTCGTTAATTCCGTATTATTCCCCTCTTCCACTAATATAATCTTCTCCCTTTTCCTAATGAGTTTTCTTTTTTTTTTTTTTTTGCTTCTCCTGTGTGTCTTTTTCTCTTATTCACCGTCTTTGTTTTTTTTTTTTATAATTTTTCAATTGCATTCCCTATTTATGCCCTCAATTGCTCCACCATGCATTCATTATTGTCTCTCTTTTATATGATAATAACTCTTTCAAGTCTATTATTTTAATTGCCCCAAACTCTCATTATAGTGCTGTACTCTTTACCCTTAATGCTTTCTCTATCGGCAATAAAGTTGATTTGACCCCAAAATTATATATATATATATATATATATATATATATATATATATATATATATATATATATATATATATATATATATATATATATATATAGGTATATATATATTCATATATATATATGTATGTGTGTATGTGTGTGTATATGTATATATATATATATATATATATATATATATATATATATATATATATATATATATATATATATATATATATATATATATACATACATACATATATGTGCGTGTGTGACATGCATTCAGTATATATACATACTAAACCTACATAATTTTTCTAACCCCTATTCAACAAACTTGTATAATGTTTTGTTGTAAACTTGAAAGGACAAACGTCATCTGTAAAACACGGAGATTAACATCCACTACTTTTGTCAGCACCAATAATCATGTAAGAACAGTTTTGACAAGGTCGAGGTTCCACGAATAGTGTTTGTTTTAAACCAATTACACAAAAAGTTCAAAAGGAAAAGAAAAATCTGTATGTGACCTATATGGAACTAGGAAAAGATCATGCTAGAATCAAAGAGAAGAGCTGAGATGGGTTCAAGAGAGAAAAATATCTATGTGACATAAATAGAACTAGGAAAAGACCATGCTAGAATCAAAGAGAAGAGCTGAGATGTCAAAAGAGAAAAATCTGTATGTGACCTATATGGAACTCGGAAAAGATTATGCTACAATCAAAGAGAAGAGCTGAGATGAGTTCAAAAGAGAAAAATCTGTATGTGACCTATATGGAACTAGCAAAACATTATGCTAGAATCAAAGAGAAGGGCTGAGATGAGTTCAAAAGAAAAAAATCTGCATGTGACCTATATGGAACTAGGAAAATATTATGCTACAATCAAAGAGAAGAGCTGATATGAGTTCAAAAGAGAAAAATCTGTATGTGACATATATGGAACTAGGAAAAGATTATGCCAGAATCAAAGAGAAGAGCTGAGATGAGTTCAAAAGGAAAAGAAAAATCTGTATGTGACCTATATGGAACTAGGAAAAGATCATGCTAGAATTAAAGAGAAGAGCTGAGGTGAGTTCAAAAGGAAAAGAAAAATCTGTATGTGACCTATATGGAACTCGGAAAAGATCATGCTAGAATCAAAGAGAAGAGCTGATATGAGTTCAAAAGAGAAAAATCTGTATGTGACCTATATGGAACTCGGAAAAGATCATGCTAGAATCAAAGAGAAGAGCCGAGATGAGTTCAGAAGAGAAAAATCTGTATGTGACCTATATGGAACTCGGAAAAGATTATGCTAGAATCAAAGAGAAGAGCTGAGATGAGTTCAGAAGAGAAAAATCTGTATGTGACCTATATGGAACTCGGAAAAGATCATGCTAGAATCAAAGAGAAGAGCTGAGATGAGTTCAAAAGAGAAAAATCTTTATGTGACCTATATGGAACTCGGAAAAGATTATGCTAGAATAAAAGAGAAGAGCTGAGATGAGTTCAAAAGAGAAAAATCTGTATGTGACCTATATGGAACTAGGAAAAGATCATGCTAGAATCAAAGAGAAGAGCTGAGATGAGTTCAAAAGAGAAAAATCTGTATGTGACCTATATGGAACTCGGAAAAGATTATGCTAGAATCAAAGAAAAGTGCTGAGGATGAGCGTTGTAAATAGTTAGTTGTTTCTACCTTTGTACACCTGCAGGTATTTCAAAATATTCTATGGACGCTGTATTAAGTAGTGATTTAGAGTGGTTTCATTTAAAGGCATTCTAATCTTGAATAACTACCAATAAAGCAATAAGAACATTAAGATCAAAATACTTTCAGGAAATAAATTAGAATTTCATACAATGACTATACATAATAATAACAAAATAGAAAGAAGACTCAAAAATTAAACCATTGTTCTTTAGTCTTCGGTAGTGTCATAGCCTCTGTAGTAGCATGGTCTTCCACTCTCTTGGGTTAAAGTACTCTTGCTTGAGGGTACACTTGGGCATGCTATTCTATCTTGTTTTTCTTCCTCTTGGTTTTTATTAAGTTTTGATTCTATTTTGATTTTCGTTACTTCTCTTGCAATTTGTTTACTTCCTTATTTCCTTTCCCTACTGGGCTATTTTTCGCTGTTGGAGCCCTTGAGCTTATAGCATCCTGCTTTTCCAACTAAGGTTGTAGCCTTGCTTGTAACAACAACAACAACAACAATAATAATAATAATAATAATAATAATAATAATAATAATGTTTCAGTTGCCTATGATATACCTAAAATAATAACGCCGATAAATACTACAAAGATCTAGAACATTATGTGAACGGAGAGAATATCGCTTGTAATAACAATAACAACAACAACAACAACAATAATAATAATAATAATAATAATAATAATAATAATAATAATAATGTTTCAGTTGCCTATGATATGCCTAAAATAATAACGCCGATAAATACTACAAAGATCTAGAACATTATGTGAACGGAGAGAATATCACCTAAAGGGTAAAGGTACTGACATGAAATATGCAAACTATCAGCGATACCACTGGCTGAAAGCGTCAGGGAATTACATATGTATAATTCATTACCACTTGACCTGTAATTGGTAAGGAAAGTGGGAGTTTGAGCTTCACTTACACTCATTACTAAAAGATCAGATTAATGTACGGTAAATCTTAAGACGGTATTTTCCTCATTTAATACCACATATATCATTATTGAAAATATACTCGGTGTAAATTAATATTTTTCTTAGAGTTCAGGGTACATTCGGGCACAGTATTCTATCTTGTTTCTCTTCCTCTCGTTATTTCGAAGTTTTTATCTTATTGTTATTTTCGAGTTTTTATAGTTTATATATGAAAGATTTATGTCAATGTTATTATTGTTCTTAAACATCTCTTTCAGTTTTTCCTTCTTTCCTTTCCTCATTGGGCTATTTTCCCTGTTGGAGCCCTTGGATTCATAGCATCCTGCTTTTCTAACCAGGGTTGTAGCTTAGCAAGTAATAATAATAATAATAATAATAATAATAATAATAATAATAATAATAATAATAATAATAATAATAATGTTTATATTATTTTGCAAATAATCCAAATAATCGAAAAAGCATTGAAGTCAATATATTCAACTTGACAGAAAGTAGCATACGTTTAAAAAATGCTTAAGTTGTGCAATTACACTACCATATATTGCAGTACGTTACGAAATATACCGATCTGATAGTATTTCTTTTTCATGGTCAATATATTAATTACTTCAAGATTTTATTTTGTAAAATTTGAAAAGAAGGTTCAATATATACAGTACAAATTAAACTGAAAAAAAAACTGGTTTTATTATTATTATTATTATTATTATTATCATTAAATGCTAAGCTACAACCCTAGTTGGAAAAGCAGGATGCTATAAGCCCAGGGGCCCCAACAAGGAAAATAGCCCAGTGAGGAAAAGAAATAAAGAAAAATTAAATATTTTAAGTATAGTAACATTAAAATGAATATTTCCTATAAAAACTATAAAAACTTTAACAAAAGAAGAGGAAGACAAACTAGATAGAAGTGTGCCCAAGTGTACTCTCAAGCAAGAAAACTCTAACCCAAGACAGTGGAAAGCCATAGTACAGAGGCTATGGCACTACTCAAGACTAGAGAACAATGGTTTGATTTTGGAGAGTCCTTCTCCTAGAAGAGCTGCTTACCATAGCTGAAGAGTCTCTTCTACCTTTATCAAGAGGGAAGTAGCCACTGAACAATTACAGTGCAGTAGTTAACCCCTTGGGTGAAGAAGAATTGTTTGGCAATCTCAGTGTTGTCAGGTGTATGAGGACAGAGGAGAATGTGTAAAGAATAGGCCAGACTATTCGGTGTATGTGTAGGCAAAGGGAAAGAACCGTAACCAGAGAGAAGGGTCCTATGTAGTACTGTCTGGCCAGTCAAAGGGCCCCATAACTCTCTAGCGGTAGTATCTCAACAGCCGGTTGGTGCCCAGGCCAACCTACTACTGCTGGTTTTTAAGTATTCTGTCCGAATCATTAAGATATATTCCATAATGTTTAAATAAAAACATGACAAACGGCAATCAGATTATCATCCTCACAAAAATGCAACTGTTAGAAGGCACTCTTATTTTCTCCAAATAAAAAGTTGGTAGCATATCTTGTATCATCCGATTATTTTCTATTAAATTGTCTTACATTATTATAGTCATCGGAAATGCTGTATATTGATATATATATATATATATATATATATATATATATATATATATATATATATATATATATATATATATATATATATATAAACATATAAACGTATATATACATACTCATATATACAGTATATATATACACATATATATATACAGACACAGTGTATATATATATATATATATATATATATATATATATATATATATATATATATATATATATATATATATACACACATATATATACACATGTATGTATGTATGTATACATATGTATAATATATATATGTATATATACATAATATATATGTACACACACACACACATATATATATATATATATATATATATATATATATATATATATATATATATATATATATATATATATATATATATATATACACAGGGTGTTTAAAAAAACTCGATATCATTTGAGATGTAAATATCACAGAAACTACATGATCAAGGAAAATGAAACTAAACAGGCTAGATGCTGCAAATCATAAGATTTATTCCTCCAAATCTGAATTAGATATTCAAAGGCATGGGGATTCCATGAACGATTTCACAAATGTTCAATATACGCACCGCTTGAGACACGGCACACGTCAAGTCGGTAGTCCAGCTCCTCCCAAACACGCTCTAACATGTCTTGGGCAACAGTCTCCAGTGCGGCAGTGATCCTCTGTTTGAGTTCTTCTAGGTTTGCAGGAAGAGGGGTAACATACACGATTCCCTTCACGCAGCCACAGAGGAAAAAATCGCAAGGTGTTAGGTCAGGTGAACGGGGCGGCCATTTCAGTACCACACATTAAACATGAAATTTCGCACTGTTTTTACACATGCTATTAACATTTGAAGTCATTTTTCAACAGGACGGGGCTATCATAAGGGCCTGGGTTAAATACATAAAAATACATGGTCGGAGGCGGTGAATTAGACGAGGGTGAACTTGTAAGAAGGATTTATTGTCTAAGTTAATTTTCACAATTAAAATGAGCAGAAATCTTCTTCAAAGCGAGTGAATTAGAACTTTAAATCTTCAGGGTTCATAACAAAAGAGTTATAAGTTTCTCGCTGGCTCTTAAATGATTTCATCAGTCAAATACAATGGAATTTACTTTTAACTGGTACAATAACATACCCGCGGAGAGCGGACGGGGAGACATTTAAACTAAGAGAAACTATTGGACGTCGTAGGCGTATGGACATCCAATGGTTACATCATCCGCTACCGCTACCCATAGGCGAGACAAGCCCCCAGAGCCCCCAGGAATGTAGGGGAAAAAAGAACACACATACTGTGCGAGGAAAGACAGTGGGTTCGAGTCCTACTCGTGAGTGGGCAACTCTCACTATGCCCAGCGGCCATGGTAAGCCTACCACAGCCATGGTGGATGTCCATACTCCATACGACGTCCAATAGTTTCTCTTAGTTTATATGTCTCCCCGTCCGCTCTCCCCGGGTATGTTATTGTACTAGTTAAAAGTAAGTTCCATTGTATTTGACTGATGAAATCATTTAAGAGCCAGCGAGAAACTTATTAGTCTTCTGCTATGCACCCTCAATATTTAAAGTTTTGATTCACTCGCTTTGAAGGAGATTTCTGCTCATTTTAATTGTGAAAATTAACTTAGACAAAAAATCCTTTTTACAATTCCACCTTCGTCTAATTCACCACCTCCGACCATGTATTTTTATGTAATTACCCCACGCCCTTATGACAAGTTTGTCACAAGTAAAAAAAATTTATTTAGGTAATGGGATGGTGTTCGTTGAACTCTGCCGCTGCTTTGCTTCGTCTATAGACACAAACTCAGGAGGCCTGGCGTCTGACAAATGATGATTAGACCCTTTGTTGTTTTCAAATTCTTCGTTACAGGCAAGGAGGGTGGAGAAGTGCAGCAAAGAGAGGACGTTGACATAGATCTGAGGGGCTTGCCCATACCTAGGACGCCCCCAGGCTACATGGGATTGACCCCCTAAGACACCCATGAACGACACTGCCCACGATAACTAGGCCATGGTGCAATTTTGAAGATAGCCAAGACTAACGGCTAACGTCCATTCTCGTTTATGCCGCTTTCAAAGATAAGAACTATTGTCTTTTTAACATGTAAAATACTGTAGATAAGTCTCCCTTTGCTGTAGGTCTCCCCCGTCCAAGCCTAAGTTTGTATTACATAAACCGGGGAGAGGGGACACAAAGTGAGAACCAGTATGGTCCGGTAACTTCCTCCACCACCACTACCCATAGGCGAGACAAGCCCACAGACCCCCCCCCCACCAATGTAGGGGAAATAAGAACACACATACTGTGCGAGGAAAGTCAATTAAGTCCGAGTCCTACTGGTGAGTGGGCAACCATCACTAGGCCCACTGGCCATGGTAAGCCTACCACAGCCATAGCGGACGTCCATACGCCATACGACGTCCAATGGTTTCTCTTAGTTTAAATGTCTCCCCGTCTGCTCTCCCCAGGTATGTTACTGTACTAGTTAAAAGTAAATTCCATTGTATTTGACGGATGAAATCATTAAGAGCCAGCGAGAAACTTATTAGTGTTCTGTTATGCACCCTCAAGAGTTAAAGTTCTAATTTACTCTGCTCATTTTAATTGTGAAAATTAATTTGGACAATAAATCCTTCTTACAAGGTCACCCTCGTCTAATACACCGCCTTTGACCATGTATTTTTATGTAACTACCACATGCCCTTCTGACAGGGCTCCACCACCCCAAATGCTCACTGTGCGGGCTTATCTCAATGACAATATGCAAGGAAGATGGATAAGGCGTGCTACTGTTGAAGACAGTGTGCTGCTGAAATGGCCGCCCCGTTCACCTGACCTAACACCTTGCAATTTTTGCCTCTGGGGCTATGTGAAGGGAATAGTGTATGTTCACCCTCTTCCTGCAAACCTAGAAGAACTCAAACAGAGAATCACTGCCGCACTGGAGACTGTTGCCCAAGACATGCTAGAGCGTGTTTGGGAGGAGCTGGACTACCGACTTGACGTGTGCCGTGTCTCAAGCGGTGCGTATATTGAACATTTGTGAAATCGTTCATGGAATCCCCATGCCTCTGAATATCTCATTCAGACTTGGAGGAATAAATCTTATGATTTTCAGCATTTAGTCAGTTTAGTTTCATTTTCCTTGATCATGTAGTTTCTGTGATATTTACATCTCAAATGATATCAACATTTTTGAAACATTGTATATATATATATATATATATATATATATATATATATATATATATATATATATATATATATATTCATATTACAGTATATATATATATGTGTATATATATTTTCATATTAGTGTATATATATATATATATATATATATATATATATATATATATATATATATATATATATATATATATATATATATACACAGTATATGGTGTGAGTGTATATATATATATACATATATATATATATATATATATATATATATATATATATATATATATGTTTATAGTATATGACTAAATACCAGTTCGATTGACTAATAGGCGTCAGACTGCAACCAAGTACCAGATTCGGGTGAAACCATTTCAATGTCCATTTATTTAGTGATGAAAATGGTCTTGAAATATCTTCTTGATCTTGGTGATGAATGGCACAGAGTGTGTGGGGAGGATGGAGGCCCACTGATGAGCCTCCATATACTATAGGTGTATGAAACAGCTAGAATTGTGAAAATTATTCGAGATTCAAGACATAGTAAGCTCAAAGTAATAAATAATTACCATTCTTATAATTGGTTTATTATTAGATGGTATCAATTCTTATAAGCCTATGAACAAAAGCATAAAGGTTCAGTCTTTAAAACAGCATATAGGCCTAATATTAGTGATACCTAATTCTTAGACAATATGGCAATAAAGACTTCATACTTAAAAAAACGGAACATTATAAAATGAGCTCATGATGGTTATACATAAGTGAAAGTATGTGCGTGGTTGTGTATGTACTGTACACCGATAGCTGGTCTTAATCTAGTTGACAGTCAATTTATTGGCGCCAAATATTTTTTTTTTCCTTTTCCCACCCGTTGCCCGGTGTCATGGAGGGACAACGAGAGGTTAACAATGACTATATTTTTACTATTATTCTTATTAGAGACTAAAAAATTAGCTATAGATTTCATTGATAATCAAATAATAGACATTAACATACTCATTTGAGAGTAATATATAAATAATTGTATAATATAAAGAAACTGGAAACGTGACTTAATGAAAATTTAAGGAAAAACAGATAAGCATGTAATAACGAGGTTGCATGCTTTCCACTTTTCACAAAATGGAATAGTTGATAAATATGGCAATATACCTTATGTCTGAAACATTGAGAGAACTAATGCAATATTTTATACTGCAAATGTACAATTACATATATATATATATATATATATATATATATATATATATATATATATATATATATATATATATATATATATATATATATGTATGTGTATATATATATATATATATATATATATATATATATATATATATATATATATATATATATATATATATATATATATATATATTCACACACTAAGAACACAATACCACTCAAATGCGTAATGCATATGCGTTTATATTTTAACTGATTTCAAACTAAGCTTACCTGTGTAAATGCATTTAGATATACAAACATGATAAGCGTCCCCAAACATGTAATTCACACAAGCAAGTGGTCACATAAGGTTAATAATATCAACGTAGAATTATCCAACCTGTATCTCACTCGGTCGCAAATTTGATTTATTACAACTCCATGTTAACAAGCGTCCAAAGACCCAAGATCAGCCGAGTGGATTAATCTTTCGCAGTGATAGATATAATGGGAAATGACAAGGGTAGCAGAGATAACAGATGATCCAAACTCGACTCTCTCTCTCTCTCTCTCTCTCTCTCTCTCTCTCTCTCTCTCTCTCTCTCTCTCTCTCTCTCTCTCTCTCTTTGGTATAGCTTTCAGTAATGGTGCAATGGATCAAACTACTGCGCAGTTTCTAATACAGCCAAATGTAATGTAAATTTCTGAATAACCGAATAATAAAAAATGTTTTCAATGTTTGGGGCAAATGAAGTATTTTTTTAAACCTAAGCTAAAGTAAATAATAAAATATACATTAACCAGGAGTATCTACTATATTATATGAATTATTAATTAAAATGCATCAACTCAAGAAGTTCCATCTAATAGGACCGGTCTTTGTTAGATTTTTCTTGTTTAAAAAGTTCAGAAATCAATGATCTGAAATGTTCAAACTTGTTTTCTAAGGTCTACAACTGACATAGCTTTAAGAGTAACTAGAAAAGAAAAGCACTCTGAGAATGAAGACCTCTGCCACGGACGCTTATTTCTTAATTCGGTCGACCTTGATCTTTGACCTAGAACTTTCAAAATTGAATCAATTCCACGTTTCAAAATAACAATTAATCCAAGAAAGTTTCCCTACTCTATGAGTAAAACTGTGGCTCCGAAGTTGTTCGCAAACCAACAAATGGACAAACAGACAAACAAGTGGCAAAAACATAGCCTCCTCCCAATTTCCTTGGCAGAGGTAATTAATATGACCAGACTTGAAGTGGTATCATAGTTATACCCCCCCCCCCCAAAAAAAAAAAAACCGACTGAATAATATAGATGGCTTACAAAATATAATTTCATTACATATTTAAAGAGAATATAATCCTCAAAACAAAATATCACTTAGTGCAAATTAAGTGGTATCAAGCAGGCGTCATTACATATTTTACATACCCACAATTTTACATCTCAATCCTCACTTGCCTGTGCTAAATCATGAGAAATCTCAAAAGTGTGATATTCGATTAAATAAATACAAAAGACGTTTATGTGCTGCTATAGCCAGATCACAGGTCAAATAGATGTCAGGATACCAGAAAACTTTAAATCAATCAATCACAGGTCCAAGTTATACAATTGGTTTCGATCAACAGATTGCAACAACTTGATTCCGTTAACACCAAGTAACATTTAAGTTACGGCTTGGTAATCATATCGAGTGTATCATATCAAGTTGTCATACAAAAGATCTGCCTAAGTCATGTATTATCTCATGATGTCATAAATAGATTTGACTATGACCTTTGTTTTATATCTTGTTATATTACAGTTCTACCTAAGTCCTCTAGGTGTATGATGTTAGCCTGTCATACTAAGTACCTCCCAAAGTCCTTTTGGTTCATGATGTTATGTTGTTACACTAGATGCCTGCCCAAGCTTCTTTTTTTTTTTTTTTTTTTTTTTTTTGGTTTATTACCTCATACTGTTTATATCAGATCTGCCCAAGTCTTTACCGTGAATAATTTTATGTTGTCATACTGGAGATCTCCCTAAGTAATTTTGGTGTATTAAATAATTCTGTCATATTAGAGAACTGCGTAAGTCATATTAAAGTATTACACCACGTTGTTATACTACTCTTGATAAGTAGCTCCACTTCCTTTCCCTTCGTTCACTGCATACTTCCCCTTCCTCTTATTCTTCACCATTACATAATAGTCCCCTTTCTCTTTCCTGTTCCATCCACTCCTTTTTCCATTCGTCCAGCGTCAATTCCAGGTCGCCCTCCATTACTGAAATGCCTTCATCCCACCTCGAAAAATGGAGGGTGCACAACTCCCTCCATCTCTGGAATTTTTTTCCAAATTTTTTTCACTCCTTTTTATCAATTCGTTCCCACTTTTCCGTGAGATTTTCGCTCGCATTTTCGTTATCCTGCACATTCCTCTACTTTTCAAAATGGCTCGTTTCCCATGGCTTCTGAGCCTTTCTTTTATATAAGGCATTTTCACCAGATTCATATTTATTGCTCTTTCGTCTCTCTTTTAAAAAGACCAGTCATCATCTCTCGCTCGTTTTGTCGTTCTCAAAGTCGCCTTAAGACTTGGAACGACCTTCTCAAATACTTTTATTACTTTTGATGTGAATCCTCACATTTTTAGCTGCTTTTCGTGTCCTTCTCCATAAGCTTAAGAGAACAGACACAGTCCAAAGACATTTCGAGAAACATTTTTGAAACCAGAGAAAAAAAAAATCAAACGACATAATTACGTTATGAAATCGATATTTCATTAAAATTAAATCATAATCCCAATAAACCCTTCACTAATATTACAAGGATTATCATCTAATAGTCTGTTATTTTCTTCATATACTTTGACAAACATTGATATTGTATGAGTTTGTTTTATATGTTGTAATATTAAAGTTCTACCTAAGTTCTCTTGGTGTATAAAGTTAGCCTGTTATACTAGAAATCTTCGAAAGACTTTTTGTTGAATGACGTTATCCTGTCATACTATCTATCTTCCCAAGTCCTTTTATGTGTATGATATGCTGTCATACTACTGTAGATGTATACTATTTTTTTTTCTTTTGGAGGGAGGGGTTATTACATCATGCTGATATACCAGATCTGCCCAAGTCCAATTCGTGAATAACATTATGTTGTCATACTGGAGACCTCCCTATGTCTTTTTGGAGTAGGAAATTATTCTGTCATATTAGAGATCTGCTTAAGTCCTATCAATGTATTACACCACGTTGTCATCCTACTCTGACATGTAGCTCTACGTCCTTTCCTTTCATTCACTACATACTTTCCCTTCCACTTATTCCTCACCATAACATGATAGTTCCCATCCTCTTTTCCAGTTCCTTTCACTCCTCTTTCCATTCGTCCAGCGTCAATTCCAGGTCGCCCTACATTACTGGAATGCCTTCATCCCACCTGCAAAAATGGAGGGTGCCCAACTCCCTCCTCCTCTGGTATTTTCTCCCAAATTTTTTTCATTTCTTTTTATCAACTCCTTCCCTTTTTCCCATAAGATTTTCGCTCGCATTTTCGTTATCCTGAACATTCCTCTACTTTTCAAAATGGCTCGTTTCCCATGGCTTCTGAGCCTTTCTTTTATATAAGGCATTTTCACCAAATTCATATTTATTGCTCTTTCGTCTCTCTTTTGAAAAGACCAGTCATCATCTCTCGCTCGTTTTGTCGTTCTCAAAGTCGCCTTAAGACTTGGAACGACCTTCTCAAATACTTTTATTACTTTTGATGTGAATCCTCACATTTTTTTCGGTGCTTTTCACGTCCTCCTTCATAAGTTTAGAGAACAGACAGTCCAAAGACATTTCGAGAAATATTTTTTAAAAACAGGGAAAAAATAAAATCAAACCCCAAAATTACGCTTTGAAATCGACATTTAATTGAAATTAAATTATAATCCTAATAAACCCCCCACTTCTCTTACAAGGATTATTATCTGATATTCTTATTTTCTACTTATACTTTGACATAAATTGATATTATATGAAAGTTTGTTTTATTTGTTGTTATATTAGAGTTCTACCCAAGTCCTCTTGGTGTATGAAGTTGTCCTCTCATACTAGACATCTTTCCAAGTCCCTTTTGTGTATGACGCTAACCTGTCATACTATCCATCTCCCAAAGTCCTTTTGGTGTATGACGTTATGTTGTCATACTATATGTCTGTCCAAGTTTTTTTTTTTTTTTTTTTTTTTTTTTTTTTTTTTTTTAAAGGGGAGAGGGATATTACATCATGCTGTTATACCAGATTTGCC
Source organism: Palaemon carinicauda (assembly GCF_036898095.1). Lineage (NCBI taxonomy): Eukaryota > Metazoa > Arthropoda > Malacostraca > Decapoda > Palaemonidae > Palaemon > Palaemon carinicauda. Next base: position 23,213,552 of record NC_090740.1, read on the forward strand.
CAATTCCTTTTCGTGAACAACATTACGCTGTCATACTGGAGATCTCCCTATGACCTTTTGGCGTATTAAATCATTAAGTCATATTAAAGGTCTACGCAAGTCCTATTAATGTATTACACCACGTTGTCATACAACTCTGATACGTAGCTCCACGTCCTTTCCTTTCCTTCACTGCATACTTCCCCTTCCTCTTATTCCTCACCCCTTCTCTTTCCTGTTCCTTCCTTTCCTCTTTCCATTTGTCCAGCCTCAATTCCAGGGCGCCCTCCATTACTGGAATGCCTTCATCCCACCCTGAAAAATGGAGGGTGCACAACTCCCTCCACCTCTGGTATTTTCTACCAAATTTTTTTCACTCCTTTTTATCAATTCCTTCCCACTTTTCCATAAGATTTTCGCTCGCATTTTCGTTATCCTGAACATTCCTCTACTTTTCAAAATGGCCCGTTTCCCCATGGCTTCTGAGCCTTTCTTTTATACAAGGCATTTTCACCAGATTCATATTTATTGCTCTTTCGTCTCTCTTTTAAAAAGACCAGTCATCATCTCTCGCTCGTTTTGTCGTTCTCAAAGTCGCCTTAAGACTTGGAACGACCTTCTCAAATACTTTTATTACTTTTGATGTGAATCCTCACATTTTTCCGGTGCTTTTCGCGTCCTCCTTCATAAGTTTAGAGAACAGACACAGTCCAAAGACATTTCGAGAAACATTTATTTAAAACCAGGGAAAAAGTAAAATCAAATAACAGAATTACGTTTTGAAATCGACATTTAATTGAAATTAAATCACAATCCTGATGAACCCTCCACTTTTCTTACAAGGATTATTATCTAATAGTCTTATTTTCAACATATACTTTGACATAAATTGATATTGTATGATAGTTTGTTTTATATGTTGTTATACTAGAGTTTTACCTAAATCCTCTTGGTGTATGAAGTCAGCCTGTCATACTATGTATCTTCCTAAGTCCTATTGGTGTTGTATGATGTTATGTTGTCATACTAGATGTCTGCCTAATTTTTTTTTCTTGAGGAGAGGGGGAGGGGGAGGGGCTTTATTACATCATGCTGTTTTACCAGATCTACCAGAGTCCTTTTCGTGAATAGCATTACGCTGTTATACTGATGATTTCCCTAAGTCATTTTGGCGTATTAAATCAGTCTGTCATATCAGAGATCTGCATAAGTCCTATTAATGTATTAAATCACATTGAATTACTACTTTGATATGTAGCTCCACGTCCTTTCCTTTCGTTCACTGCATACTTCCCTTCCTCTTATACCTCACCATTATATGGTAGTCCCCTTCCCTTTCCTCTTCCTTCCATTCCTCTTTCCATTCGTCCCACGTCAATTCCAGGTCGCCCTCCATTACTGGAATGCCCTCATCCCACATGAAAATATGGAAGGTGCACAACTCCCTCCATCTCTGGAATTTTCTCCAAAAATTTTTCATTTCTTTTTATCAACTCCTTCCCTTTTTTCCATAAGATTTTCGCTCGCATTTTCGTTATCCTGCACATTCCTCTACTTTTCAAAATGGCTCGTTTCCCATGGCTCCTGAACCTTTCTTTTATACAAGGCATTTTCACCAGATTCATATTTATTGCTCTTTCGTCTCTCTTTTGAAAAGACCAGTCATCATCTCTCACTCGTTTTGTCGTTCTCAAAGTCGCCTTAAGACTTGGAACGACCTTCTCAAATACTTTTATTACTTTTGATGTGAATCCTCACATTTTTCCGGTGCTTTTCGCGTCCTCCTTCATAAGTTTAGAGAACAGACACAGTCCAAAGACATTTCGAGAAACATTTATTTAAAACCAGGGAAAAAATAAAATCAAATAACAGAATTACGTTTTGAAATCGACATTTAATTGAAATTAAATTACAATCCTGATGAACCCTCCACTTCTCTTACAAGGATTATTATCTAATAGTCTTATTTTCAACATATACTTTGACAAAAATTGATATTGTATGATAGTTTGTTTTATATGTTGTTATACTAGAGTTTTACCTAAATCCTCTTGGTGTATGAAGTCAGCCTGTCATACTATGTATCTTCCTAAGTCCTATTGGTGTTGTATGATGTTATGTTGTCATACTAGATGTCTGCCTAATTTTTTTTCTTGAGGAGAGGGGGAGGGGGAGGGGCTTTATTACATCATGCTGTTTTACCAGATCTACCAGAGTCCTTTTCGTGAATAGCATTACGCTGTTATACTGATGATTTCCCTAAGTCATTTTGGCGTATTAAATCAGTCTGTCATATCAGAGATCTGCATAAGTCCTATTAATGTATTAAATCACATTGAATTACTACTTTGATATGTAGCTCCACGTCCTTTCCTTTCGTTCACTGCATACTTCCCTTCCACTTATACCTCACCATTATATGATAGTCCCCTTCCCTTTCCTCTTCCTTTCACTCCTCTTTCCATTCGTCCAGCGTCAATTCCAGGTCGCCCTCCATTACTGGAATGCCTTCATCCCACCTGGAAAAATGGAGGGGACCCAACTCCCTCCACCTCTGGTATTTTCTCCCAAATTTTTTCATTTCTTTTTATCAGCTCCTTCCCTTTTTCCCATAAGATTTTCGCTCACATTTTCGTTATCCTGAACATTCCTCTACTTTTCAAAATGGCCCGTTTCCCATGGCTCCTGAACCTTTCTTTTATACAAGGCATTTTCACCAGATTCATATTTATTGCTCTTTCTTCTTTCTTTTGAAAAGACCAGTCATCATCTCTCGCTCGTTTTGTCGTTCTCAAAGTCGCCTTAAGACTTGGAACGACCTTCTCAAATACTTTTATTACTTTTGATGTGAGTCCTCACATTTTTAGATGCTTTTCGAGTCCTCCTTCATAAACTTAGAGAACAGACACAGTCCAAAGACATTTCCAGAAACATTTTTGAAACCAGAAAAAAAAAAAATCAAACGACATAATTACGTTTTGAAATCGACATTTAATTTAAATTAAATCATAATCCCAATAAACCCTTCACTACTCTTACAAGGATTATCATCTAATAGTCTGTTATTTTCTACATACTCTTTGACAAACATTGATATTGTATGACTTTGTTTTATATGTTGTTATATTAAAGTTCTACCTAAGTTCTCTTGGTGTATAAAGTTAGTCTGTTATACTAGAAATCTTCGAAAGACCTTTTGGTTTATGACGTTATCCTGTCATACTTTCTATCTTCCTAAGTCCTTTTATGTGTATGATATGGTGTCATACTACTGTATATGTATGCCCCGTCCCCCCCACTTTTTTTTTTGAGGGAGGGGTTATTACATCATGCTGTTATACCAAATCTGCCCAAGTCCAATTCATGAATAACATTATGTTGTCATACTGGAGACCTCCCTATGTCTTTTTGGAGTAGGAAATTATTCCGTCATATTAGAGATCTGCTTAAGTCCTATTAATGTATTACACCACATTGTCATCTTACTCTGACATGTAGCTCTACGTCCTTTCCTTTCATTCACTAAATACTTTCCCTTCCACTTATTCCTCACCATAACATGATAGTTCCCATCATCTTTCCAGTTCCTTTCACTCCTCTTTCCATTCGTCCAGCGTCAATTCCAGGTTGCCCTCCATTACTGGAATGCCTTCATCCCACCTGGAAAAATGGAGGGTGCACAACTCCCTCCATCATTTGTATTTTCTCCCAATTTTTTCACTCCTTTTTATCAATTCCCTCCCACATTCCCATAAGATTTTCGCTCGCATTTTCTTTATCCTGAACATTACTCTACTTTTCAAAATGGCCCGTTTCCCATGGCTCCTGAACCTTTCTTTTATACAAAGCATTTACACCAGATTCATATTTATTGCTCTTTCGTCTTTCTTTTGAAAAGACCAGTCATCATCTCTTGCTCGTTTATTCGTTCTCAAAGTCGCCTTAAGACTTGGAACGACCTTCTCAAATACTTTTATTACTTTTGATGTGAATCCTCACATTCTTAGCTGCTTTTCGTGTCCTCCTTCATAAGCTTAAGAGAACAGACACAGTCCAAAGACATTTCGAGAATTTTTTTTTTTAAAACCAGAGAAAAATAAAATAAAACTACATAATTACGTTTTGAAATCGACATTTAATTAAAATCAAATTATAATCCTAATAAGCTCTTTTCTGCTACAGCAATTATTATCTAATAGTCTCTTATTTTCTCCATATAGTTTGACATACATTGATATGTATAAAAGTGCATTTTTAGCTACTTAGTTACAAAAAAAAAAAAAAAAAAAAAAATCCCGCACAGTTACACATTTAACTAACGATCGAAATCTATACAAATGATCTTCAAGATGCTTAGAGGTACCCAATTCATTTATCAACGAATCTTTAACATTCTCCAAATTTGTTCATAACAATGTTTTTTCTTTAAACAAAAAGATTAACCGTTTTTGTAACTCATATTACCCGTTTAAATAAGGCAATATAACTTAATAAATACTTCAAATATCTAGAAATATCTAACGCAGCTTTGGTTAGTAGTAACGTATAATGAATCAGCCGACTTTCCAAAGAGCCAAGGCCTAGTAGTGATGATGCTGACCTCTGCCTCCAGGTCTTTGAATTTAGAAAAAGTTTGTTTTTTACATGTACATTAATCAATTCTGGCATCCTTTTTTTTTTTTTTGTCAACAATGTTTTCTATTATTCTTTGCTTTTAGTTGCGCAAAAAAGTATTATTATTATTATTATTATTATTATTATTATTATTATTATTATTAAGCTACAACCCTAGTGGGAAAAGCAGAATGTTACAAACCCAGGAGCCCCAACAGGGAAAATAGCCCAGTGAGGAAAGGAAAGGGAAAGGAAAAGAAAAAGAAAATATTCTAAGGACAGTAACAACATTAAAATAAATAATTCCTATATAAACTATAAATACTGTAACAAAACAAGAGGAAGAGAAATTAGATAGAACAGTGTGCCCGAGTGTACCCTCAAGCAAGAGAACTCTAACCCAAAGTAGTGAAGACCATGGTACAGAGGCTATGGCACTACCCAAGACTAGAGAACAGTGGTTTGATTTTGGAGTAGCCTTCTCCTACAAGAGGTGCTTACCATAGCTAGAGTCTATTTTACCCTTAAAAAGAGGAAAGTAGCTACTGAGCAATTGCAAGTGCAGTAGTTAACCCCTTGGGTGAAGAAGAATTGTTTGGTAATCTCACTGTTGTCAGGTGTATGAGGACACAGGAGAATCTTTAAAGAATAGGCCAGACTATTTATTGTATGTGTAGGCAAAGGGAAAGAACCGTAACCAGAGAGAAGGATCCAATGTAGTCAAAGGACCCCATAACTCTCTGGCGGTAGTATCTCAACGGCCGGCTGGTGCCCTAACCAACCTACTACCTATAAATCGTTTCTATACGTGTCTTTTAGTTATCAATCATCATCATCGTCTGCAAAGCGATAGGTCAATGAAGCTCCACTATACATGTTTCTCTTTTGACTAGACATCCAAAATCACCACTTATCTTATACAGAGTAGGTCTGGGTCTTCAAATTCTTCTGTGCTCACTACCACACGCCATTATCATTATTATCATTATTACTGTTATTATTATTCTTATTATGACTTTTCAAACACTGCTTGAAATGTTCGCCAATTTCAAAAACAACAAAAAAGGGTTGTGGTGGCCTATTGGAAACGTTCCTGCGTGGCGTACTGCCGGACTCGAGTTCGAGAACTTCTCAAGTTCAATAGTTTCTTATAGTGTTTGCAACCTCACTACCTTTATGAGCAAAGAATGGATGATTTGGGGGAGCATTTATGTCTACATGGAGAGTCATCAGCAGCTATTGCCTGGCCCTCCCTGGTCCTAGCTTGGGTGGAGCGGGACTTCAGCGCAGATCAGTCTCTAGTGCATTTTTACTGTCTCTTGCCTCTGTCATTCATGAGAATCCTTTAAATGTTTATACATATATTTAGTACATATATATGACAATAAAAAAGATAACTTCCCATACTGACCTTTATAAAACAATCGCGTTTTTATTGCACAAGAAGAACAATAGGAATGTTATATATCTGCACAGGAAAAAAGGATATCTGTATGAAATATTTGGCAACCTAACAATATTTGACTTAAAATGCAATTGAGTCAGGATATTTTCATCAGTCCAATAGATTAACTGGATCTTCTATTACCATTATAATACACTAGTTAATAAAATACCTGACACAAATATGAATGAGGAATGATCATATTTGCACTACAAATTAAGAGCCACTGCAAAAATCTATCCTCTCACACAACTGATTCGAAGTTTAACCATTAACACATTACAAAGTTATATCACTCGTATCTATCTAGCAATATCTTTCCTTGCTTCTTAGACATTGCTACCCTGCCATTAGTGCTTCAATCCAACTCAAGCGTTTCTATCTCTTTTGTGAGACTAACTTTTACAACTAAATTATAAATTCGAGATAAAAGACTCTTTAACAAACAAACTTTGATAATCCCAAGAAGTAATGTCACCTATGGGAATTAAGAGTTGAAGTAGGCGAGTGAATCATTTGGATGAACAAAAAATAAAAAAGCTTATTTTATACATTTTTATCCATTATTACTAAAACCCCAAACCAAATCCACGGATATAATTCTAGCTTGAACTTTGCAAGGTGAAATTCTACCTTTGAATGATCAGGGTGTGTCATAAAGTTATATCAGCTTTAAAATAAAGAGATTATGCAAAATTCTTTAAAATGACAGAATTTCACGATAGATTCTCTTCACATTTTTCTATTCTCATCTAGCCTCTGATAATGTTTCGGTGTGACAAACAAAAATCCAGTAACAGAATGCGTTTTAAATTTATTCAGTACATAAGTTTTCCTATAGGATATTGTATGAGTATAAAACGTCAGAAAATACAATCAAAGCATCATTGATGCTGCTTTATTTCAAATAAG
>NC_090740.1:23223000-23225500 GCF_036898095.1 Palaemon carinicauda
TATTATGGAAAAGCTGGATGCTATAAGCACAAGGGCTCCAACGGGTAAAATAGCCCAGCGAGGAAAGGAAATAAGGTAGTATTTTATGCAATGGAAGGTGAAATATCATTGGAAGGAGAAAGAATTAATGAGGTGGAATTATTTAAATATTTAGGAACCATGATCTCTAATACAATTTAAGTTTAATGAAACACTGAAAAACAAATAAAAAACAAATCAGACAATGTCTAGGTTAAGTAAAATTTGGTGTTACTGTATGGGCACGAGTATGACAATGAAACGATATCCATCAGATTTTATAGATTTAAGAACAAAGCCCTCAGAAGAATATTGGGAGGGAAATGACAGGACAGGATTAGAAACTAAGAGAGAGATTACCCGAGTTTGGGCATGCTCTTCGCACTCCCTAAGAGAGATTAGTTCACCAAACTAACCCTAACTGGGCTCCACAAGGTACTATGAGAGTTGGAAGACACAGGATTTAGGGCTGAGGACCACGAAACGTGAAGTAGGAGAGGATGAATGGAGTATATATTTAAAACCTCAAGATAGAGACGACTGGCGAAATCTAACCAAGGCCCTTTGGTCAATAGGCGTAGGAGGAGATGATGATGAGGAATATATATATAAACATATATATATATAAATATATATATATATATATATATATATATATATATATATATATATATATATATATATATATGTGTGTGTGTGTGTGTGTGTGTGTGTGTGTATAAAAATCACGAAAGCTGACACGTGATGAATATAAAATGTATTATAGCCACGGAAGGAAAAATGAAAATACTTGATTGGAGTTGGTACTTTCGTCCATTAGGGACATCAACACTCTCAACAATGAGAATACATAAACAAAGACATCGTATTTATACAGGAGAAAAGGGATCCAACAGCTGTCAATTTCTTAATAATTCCGGAAAAAACAGATTTTAGATAAAAGGATAATACCGGATTAACGGAAATCAGACCAGGGCTCAGATTCAAATTTCTCCCGTACCAAAGGTAAAAATTTGAATCCTTCCGGGGCTATATATATATATATATATATATATATATATATATATATATATATATATATATATATATATATATATATATATATATGTATATAAATATATATATAATATATATATATATGTATATATATAAATATATATATATAATATATATATATATATATATTTATATATATAAATAATATGTACATACATACTTACAGCATAGATATTTATTAATTAGCGACAGATGAATTGCTGCAAAATAATGTCTGTTCATGGGGTGACATCAGTGTCCCCACGTTTATCGCGATAAGGTTCAAAGTTAATGTTTAAACGTGCACACCCAGAGATCGAAAAATACAAAATGCGACGTTTGTCATAGGATTTAGCCATGCTATGATACCCTTTTTATAATCACTGCCCAAAATCATTCTAAACAACCATTTAAACCTTCCCTTCCGTTTTAGTCTTTTCCTTCTCTACAGTACCCTTCCGTATATATCAGATATTCCCTTGCTATCCCTTCCACCAAAAATCCCCTTTTCCTCGGTTCGTCCATTTCTTCTGAGCAGCCCATTCACACATTTACACAAACACACACTGCCAGATACACACACATACACACACGAGAAAGACCTCCATCTCCTGTCGCACACGCACACGCACACACACACACTCCAACTCCGGCAAACTTTAACGATATAATCTTAATAGAAGCCTCGCTGGTATATTGTTCAATTTCGGCCGCTCCTTGCAGTGCAGTCGCGTGGGAGTTGCCAAGCCGTCTTAAAATCTCCTCTTTATTGCCTCATTTTCCACCAAACTCCAAGACTCTCTTTGGCTCCTATAATTATGGTATTTTCTTAATGTTGTCCACAATGTTTCGAAAAGCTTCGTCGGGAGTTTAACGCCGTTTTCTTAATTCTTCGTCTCGGAAAATACACCCTCCTACCACACTGGCATTCTTTTTTCTCGCTCTCTTATTCCCTCTAAGCTAGTAAGGGTGTCTTGTGGAAAAGTAGCCCGCTTTTTTTTATTTCTTTTTTTTATTAAACGGTAGCATTCATATATTTGGGACCGATATCGGGAGTCCAATTTCTAAAGCTTTCTCTTTTTTTTCCTCTTTCTTTATTCAAGAGTAGTGTACGTGATCGGGGTTTCATTAGACTTCGCGCAAGAACTTGGATTAAGTTTCATTTGGTTTCGTCCGGGGCCATTGTTATGGTTGAAGCCGCTGGTGAATTCGATGTTTAAAGGCTGTGTGTGAAATTAGCGACTTAGATGAAATTTTAAAGATCGCAAGAGAAATACCTCGCTTTGAGAAGTAAGATTATTTTATTCTATGCGTCTCAAGGGAGAATTTTCTTTCTTGGGCCGATATCTTTGATCGTTTAAATATATATTGACGAATACTATATTTTAATCAGCGCAACACACTGAAAAAAAAATGGATGCGTTTTACTAATATCAAATCAATTATC
>NC_090740.1:23235500-23240500 GCF_036898095.1 Palaemon carinicauda
TATTTGAATTTCATCTCTTAAAACTTAGATGGTTTGCAGAAGCAAGAGATCTCTAATATCCCTCCTTTATTTTCACAATGCTGATGTGCCACAACCAGTCATTATATGAGAAATCAATAATATTCCACATCTCTCACCCCTATTCTATTTCGTCATTTGAATATTATATATTTCATGTACCTGTTTGATTGTCATCGTTTTATAAACCAAAGATGAAAGCGCTTAAAAGAACAAGCAGCTCAGTGTCCTTCAACAACAGCTGTTGGCCATTTTTGGTTTCCTTTATATAAATCAAGCTTGCAATAAGAGTATCTTCTTTACTTTTTGCCTGTGGAACAGAATACCTTTTAATCTTCCTTGAAATCTTCAATCAGAGATTCTTTGTTGTTTCAGTTTACCTGAAAACCTGACTGTGAAGTATCAGTTGGTATGGGTCCCTAAAAAATTATCCAGAAGTTCATGCTCTACTTTTATTGGTTTGCCTCTAAGTATAGCCATAAAAAACCTAGTTTTAGATGTAATTAGATTGCTGATAAATTTTCAAGTGATAACGGAATTAGATTCTTGCTTCCATCATTCATTTCATCAATAAACAGGTGCAAACTTTAATCACACACTGTTTTATAAACACATGATTTTTGTTGCTGTTTGGACATTGCACAGTTGCTCACTGGTCTCATCGGTTTGATTGTCTGCATACCATCATTCTATCTAAATCTTCTGGCCTGTCTATAAAATGGTGAAACTTTCTGCTAAGAGTGTCACCTTGTACAAATTATGCTAGTCTTGTAGTGAGAGGGGAGCTTACTTTTCAATCAATAGTTAGTGTAAAGATCTTCGTGATTTACTATAGAAACTACGATTAAAATTTCCTTTAGCTCACTCAGATGGCCAGATTGGTTGTCTCACACCGGGAAACGAGTCTGCCTTAGCTGTGTTTCATTCAGAAAATGGAGAAAGTCTTCTACATGCTTGCACATCCCCGATGAAATGTCTGACACGGAATTCCTTGTGGATACGGGCACATGCAAATCGTTCATCCCAGCCACCCAGAATCAACAATTGAATCCAGACCCAACACACCTCTTTAGAGCCTCGGTAAAAAATATATGAAACAAGAAACATGACAAGTATGTTCTCCGGCCATAAATATAGTAAGACATTCATCACTGCAGACGTAACCTTCGCACTACTCAGAGCAGATTTCACGAAGGCACAAGACAATCTGTTAGACGTATCCGGACAACAATTCATTCAAGATGCCTCTATAGTACCCATCACTCCAAGGGCAGCAACAAGCTCCACAAGGGAACAAAAAGCTCTCACCTCCAAGAATTTTTCTAAAGTATTTAAGGACGATCTCAAGCATGATTTCCTCAGCACTATGAAACGCCACATCAAGCTCCATAGTATTTTGTCAAAGAGGAACCCCCAGTGAACGCATGCTTTAGAAAGCTGGTTCCACACTAACTAACCGACGTATAGCAATTATTCCAGGACATAGAACAGGCAGGAATCTTCCCGAAAGACCCCAGCCTAAGAGCAAGTCCAATCCACAAAGCCTAAAGGAGAGTGCTGGCAGCGACCCTGCAGTGACTACCAGCGACTTAACGTTCAAACAGTACCAGACAGGGGTACCCCTAATGAATATCGCTGACATAAGTAACCAATTCATAGAGGAAAGAATATTTTCGGAAATCGATCAGCTGAAGGGGTATAATCAAGTAAGGAAGGCAAAAAAGAACAAGCTGGGTATCAATATGCAGACTTAAACAAGCATACATCCCGGAGGAGGTTACAGTCACCCGAGTCTTCTATTTCGGGGGGGGGGGGGGGTTATAATAAGAACCGTTATCAGCGTCTCACCGTGTATTCTGCACCTAAACACGATTGGACATGGACAGCATCAAAATGGACTTACGTTCGATTAAATTTCTTATTCATGATCTGGATATCAATCTCTGGTACTGTCGTTCAGTTGTTTTTCTTTTTTTTATAAATGTTGCATAAGATATTTCAATATTCAGATCACCCAATGCACTAAAGATCTTCCCAGACAGTACCATCTAGTACGTAGTACTAGGTATGCAATTAATTTTATCAGTCTTGCCTTCTCCATCATAAGGCTCAACTCTACACAATAATCTAGAAGTTTTATTCCAGCTGTGATCATATTGTGGCATGATCTTCCTACTCAGACAGTTGAATATGTGGAACTTCAAAAGTTCAAACTTTTTGAAAATGCTTTTCTGTTAAGCAGGTTAACATAATTTTAATTTTCATATATGCAAGATCTATTTTAAGGTTGTTAATTATATGAAAGCATTTCATATTTTTTTCTTCATTAATCATCCATACTTTATTTGTTATTCCTCAATTCCTTTCCTCACAGGACTACTTTCTCTGTTGGAACCCTTGGGCTTGTATTATTCTGCTTTTCCAGCCATGGTTGTAGCTTGGCAAGTAGTAGTAGAATTAGTAGTAGTAATAATAATAATAATAATAATAATAATAATAATAATAATAATAGTAATAATAATAATAATAATAATAATAATAATAATACAGCTTTACTGAAAGTTATCGGATAAGTGCCATATGGTCGGAAGAAAATGTAATCGAATGTTTTGGAAAAAAAAAAAAAAAAAAAAAAAAACGCTATGCTACTATCTACTAAACCCAACCTTTATTTCTTTACCAAAGCGTCACTTATTGAATTAGTGGCACTCTACATAACAGCCACAATTTGTTTTACCCTCCACCAATCACTTTACTTGATGACGCAATTTTTTTTTTCGCCCGGAATGGGAAAAATGTAATTCATGACCCATTTATTCAATTCCTTCATCTTCTCTCATCCACTTTCCTATTTGGCTCCCGGCTTGTTATCACTTCCCTTTCAGTCCTTCATTTCCCGTAAGACCCTGAGGGCCCTTCCTCTTCTCTCTCTTTCTCAAAACTTTCCCCTCCTTCTCCCTGCCTCTCATTCTCTCTCTGAGGATTCTTCGTGTCACCAACAAAGTTTTCGTAATCACTTCTAGCCGTTTATATCTCTCTCTCTCTCTCTCTCTCTCTCTCTCTCTCTCTCTCTCTCTCTCTCTCTCTCTCTCCCCTCAAGCTTCATCACACATCCTTCGGAACTTAAAACTCCAATAAAAAATTTAACTGGAGTCGTAATATTTTCTTTAAATAACTACAAAATAATCTCTTCACTCCTGAAACAAGACACCACTTATCAAATAAATGACGATGATACATTTCGTGATAAAAATTACTCTGGCCTGCATCTTGCTGAGTAAATTATTACCCTGCTTTCATTGTTCATCGTTGCTGGTTTCCCAGTTGTTTTCTGTATATCTTAAACAGTCACAACACTTCTCTTTTGCAAAATAACCCGACATCATTTGAAAGACGAAGGTCATATCATATCGTGAGACAAGGCACAAGTATATTCTGCAGTTCTGCGTTAATAACTACATAGAACGATTTAACATTTGACCTTCAACCTCGACCATGATGGTGAACTGATCTAAGAAGAGGCGGCACTATTCGCCACCTACATCTAAGTTCTATTAGGAATGCAAGGGGGAACAAAACGTAATTAAAGATCATAGCAATGACTGGGTCGTTTGAAACTTCTTGGTACTCTATGGAAAGTATAATAATATTAAAACACCTTAGGGTCTCCAATTTTCAGTTCGATATATTGTATTTCCCCTCACTTTTTTAAAAATTGTTTCAAGTTTCAATGTAAGTTTACATTTACAGCTTTATACTTTTTATTAACCTGAACAAAATTCTAGATCTGGAAACTTTATTTCTCCTGGAAACCTAACTGGAATAATAGATTTTCATTTAAGCTAAAATTTAACATTACTAACGGAACTTTAGAAGTTGAGTTTAATGAAAGATTAAAAAAAAAAAAAATCAGTCAATGGCTAGGTTAAGTAAAATTTGGAAATTAAATCGCCTAAAATTACATATATAAATCAGGCTATATATCAGTTTAATGAGATCGGTGTTACTGTATGGACATGATTCGTGGTATGAATATGAAACAATATCCAACAGATTTTGTAGATTTGAGAACACAGCCCTCAGAAGAAGAATATTGGGAGTGTAATGGCAGGGCAGCATTAGAAATGAAACTATTAGAGAGATTACTTGAGATGTCTTGATTTAAAAGCTCAAGATAGAGATGAATGGCGAAATCTAACCGAGGCGCTTAGAGATGATGATGATGATGAACGGTAGATTACGATAAATTTAAAAAAAAAGGTCATGCTTCCGGCATTCTCTCTCTCTCTCTCTCTCTCTCTCTCTCTCTCTCTCTCTCTCTCTCTCTCTCTCTCTCTCTCTCTCTCTCTCTCTCTCTCTCTCTCTCTCTCTCTCTAAAAAAAAAATCTCTCTCTCTCTAAAAAAAAAATGACGCTTTGGATTATTTGAATAAAATTGGATATATTTACAATGAAAGTTCTACGAAATGTCTTTACTGAATCAAATTTAATATATTTTACTTGCAAAATACAAGTATATTGTATATAAATGGTATCTCAGTTCTGAAAACGCAAAATCCCTGATATCTCTGATGTAAATATACGCTAAGATATAACGTACAATGTTCATTGTTATCAAGTCAAATGTTATTGTGTTCAAACCGAAGGGGCAAAATGACGATCATACTAGACAGAGAGAGAGAGAGAGAGAGAGAGAGAGAGAGAGAGAGAGAGAGAGAGAGAGAGAGAGAGAGAGAGAGAGAGAGGGGGGGATACGCAGACCTAGAGTATGTTGATGATGCTGGCCTTATTAGCAAAACATCGCATGATTTGCAATGCTCACTTACCAGAATGCATGAAATATAACAGGAGGTTGGGCTCAGAATAAATATAAGAAAGAGATGATCAGAACGGAGTATGCAATGGAAGGGGAAAAATCTATGGAGGGAGAAAGGATTAATGAGGTAGAATCATTTAAGTATCTAGGAACTATGATCTCCAATA
>NC_090740.1:23245500-23248000 GCF_036898095.1 Palaemon carinicauda
TCCTGATAATTTGAAGCGAGTGTCACAGAAGTGGCAAGAAGTTGTAGCTCATTCCTGATAATTCAAAGTGAGTGTCACAGAAGTGGCAAGAAGTTGTAGCTCATTCCTGATAATTTAAAGCGAGTGTCACAGAAGTGGCAAGAAGTTGTAGCTCATTCCTGATAATTTGAAGTTCCTAGTACTGGGGCCCATCATAGATACATCGACTTCTGTGCCTTGGCTGGCTTATTCTTGTAGGTGAGGTCAAGGAATATGGATGCCGGTGCAGGGCAAGTTTCTGTGGAAAAGGTCTCGACTTTGCAACAACAATTGGAGGGCTTGCTAGAAGTGGGTCATGGTATTTGGCGGGGACTCGCAGATTAGTATTCCTCTACTGTCAGCAGCATCTGCCGTAGTGGTCCACTCGGCCACAGTGTCTGTATGTGGCATGGCACTTTGAGGTACTGCACCCGTATCCTTTGCCGGCACATTCTCGGCACACACTGTTGGTGGCTGGACAGTTCTCTGCAGAGCTGCACTTCTTTGTGCAGCAGGTGTATGAAGTGTCACTGTTAGGAGTTGGAGGTGTAGTAGCCCCTCTTCTGCTAGGTCCATTTATTTTTTGTAGATCCAGACAAAACACAATTTAGGAGGGGCACATATGGCAACAGTGAGATGTTTTTTTTTATGATCTCATAGGAGTGGCATTCGTTGACAATGGTGACCAAAGAAGATGAAGCGTCCCAGGCAATGAGTTTCTGCATAAGTTCCTCGCCCCTGACTCCCATGATGATGATCATCTTTTGCCGAGCCTCGTCAAAAGCAGCAGGATAGCCAGGAAAGACAGACATCTAAATCCTCTACTACGTGCTTCAGTTGGATGTAGGAATCAATGAAGCTTTCCCCCTTCCCTCTGTTTGCAGGAAAGCAGGTCCCTGCATGTGATCCTGGAGAGCATTCATGACGTCCTTCATGCTCCGTTCAGTGTCTGATGGCATGCTGAGCATGTGTTCGAGTATCCTTTGGGTCTCCAGGTCAAAGCACAAGTAAAGTTAATTTAATTGCTTTCTGGTAGGTAATGTCCCTACGTCCACAATAACACTGTTGTCATCCCAGCCTCTACGTCATTCCCTAAACACCCTATATGTGGCATCTGAACGTAAGGCCATTGGAGTCTGGGCGATAGCCTTCTATGAAGGCGGTGACTGGGTGGTCAACGGAACTAAAGATTGTATGGGAAGCTGTTGAAAGTCCACTGATGTTGTTTGCTGGTGGGCAGGGTTGACCATGAGTAGCTGCAACAGGGTAGTGAAACACTTGTCTTCCTTCTTTCTTCTTAAGTTGTCCTTTTAGCACCGTAGATCCTCATGCAACGATGTTCATCCACCTCTCTCCAACGTTCAGCTAACTCGGCCTGTCAAGATTCTGTCAGGTATTTCTTGTAGAGCCTTAACTTCCCTCCTGAAGATGCGGAATGCAGTGGTGTAGAAGGCGTGGCGAGAGCTTAGGCAAGGTTTCCAGCATAGTAAAGTCTGGTGGGGTTGAAAAGTATTTTGGTGAGACTGGGTGTGAAGGCAACTGGGAGTCATCAGTGTCCTGCTCGTGTTGCATACCAGAAACTTGTCTTGATTTGAGGTAGAAGTAATTTTGAATAATTTTAATGTGTCATCCAGAGTTTAAAAGAAGATAAAAGATAAAGGAAGTCTTTCTGTGTATTGTTGTATGATATAAAAATGTGAAAATATAAAATATCAATATAAAGATTTACTGTAAATTTAGTTGCATAAAATAAAAATATTTCATCTGTCTATGCTCTGCGATTTCTTATTTATTTCTGAGAAACCCATATAGTTTATTGATGAATTATATAGAAAATCTATAATGCTTTCCATTACATTCCTTATGTTTTTTTCTACCATTATTCAATACTTATTTATTGTACAAAACAATAGGGACCGTATGCTTATGGTAAGTCTCTCTTAGACTGTCTTTTATATGAGACTTTTATGGGTTCATATGTAATATTTTCAAACCGTATTTGTGCATTCACAGATAATTACAATTGTTATATTCTATATACCATTTGAAAGGTCATTCTTTGTATTGCTACATCAAAAGATAAATTTATTGCCGGTCATTGCCCTAAGATATTTTACGAATAAATTACACAGGAAAATTATTCAGATTCCCATTTCAATCTTTATTCTTTTCCATAGTTTTATTCATTACTTATTCATTAGGCAGAATAATATGCTCACCACCAAACCGCTTGATGCCCGTTTTTACTCAATTTTAGACATTCATAGATATTTTTTGTAGATGTGTTTATGAAATTATAAAAAGTTGCAACAGGGCCTTCTTTGCACTTTTATATTGCATGACAAAAGCAAAAATATTAACTTTACGATATAAAAAAAAACTTTATCATAGATTTTGTTGTATAAAAATAAAAATATAACGTCCGTCTTTACTTTAAAGAGTACTTAATCTCTTTTTAAAATTACCTATCACTTTTATTTGT
>NC_090740.1:23250500-23258000 GCF_036898095.1 Palaemon carinicauda
ACGAATTGACCAACATCTCGAAACTAAAATATTTAGAAAAAAGCAATATTCATAATCACTATACAATGTATGTATGTAAAACAATAAATATAGTGACATATAGTCATATCTATAATAAAGAAATCATATAATAACTACTTATTTCAAAAGATTTCTCCATGGAAAATGAAATGAAAAATCTTGTATAATAGATTCATCAATCCTAGATGCTCTACCTACCTACTCATCGATATATGTATGCATACACACACACACACACACACACACATATATATATATATATATATATATATATATATATATATATATATATATATATATATATATATATATAATACAGCCAACCACATATATAACTGACTTACATTATCATTGTATTTTTTACCATGAGTTTCACAATCCTTTCTTGCTGAACTTTTCGTTTAATATGATCAATTTGGGATATATTCCATACAATTTTTTATCTCTAAGACTATTCAAATATCGAAAAATAAATTACAACCTTACTTTACCTTAATAACAGATTCTGAAGTAAAATCCATCTTACCTGTAAAACAAAACAGATAAAAAACATTAAAAATCTATGAATAAGAAAAAGAAAATCTGTTTATACAATAATTGTGCTTCCTCTTCGATACTAAATAGAGAGGTTTCTGCTGCTTGTTCTTCAGGATATTATTAAATACTGAACAAACATCAAACACTGGTCAAGTAATCAGATAATGCGTGACCACGCTGAAAGATCACGTTCAATAAACACAATATCAGTACATTTTCGGGAGCCAACCCAAATGCTGTAATAAAGAGGTAACCAGATTAATTCGTTTCCTGTATAATCCAATTGAATTGCACTTGAAATCTAATACTTCAATTTTCATATTACTTATTTGCAAGATGGAAGATTCTCTACGAATAAATAATAGTAGGAGGTTGGCCAGGGCACCAGTCACCCGTTGATACTGCCGCTATAGAGTTATGGGGTCTTTTGACTGACCAAACAGTACTACACTGGATCTTCTCTCTGGTTACGATTCATTTTCCCTTAGCCTGCACATATACAACGAGTAATTTGGCCTTTTCCACTCAAAGGGTTACTGCTCTGTAATTGTTCAGTGACCACTTTCCTCTTGGTAAGGGTAGAAAAGACTCTTTAAGAAGCTCTTCCATGAGAAGGACACCCCAAGACCAAACCATTGTTCGCTAGTCTTATGTAGTGCCATAGCCTCTGTACCATAGTCAACCACTGTCTTGGGTTAGAGTTGTCTTGCTTGAGGGTACACTCTGGCACACTATTCTATCTTATTTCTCTTCTTCTTGTTTTGCTTTAGATCACGTTCAATAAACACAATATCTGTACATTTTCCGCAGCCAACCCAAATGCTGTCATAAAGAGATGACAAGATTCACTCCTTTCCTATATTATTATCCAATTGAATTGCACTTAAAATCCCATAATTCGATTTTTATATTACTCATTTGCAAGATGGAAGATTCACTAGAAATAAATAATACTAATACGATGTGCCAATGAATAAATAACCTGTTAGAAAGTATTGAAAAAGTGCCTCGAATTCTTTAAACGTTGGATAAAAGAAAATGGATTTGGGAATACTGGGTACAAGATATGCAATAAGGCAGGAGTGCAAACAAGAGAACAAACAGAGAAGCCACAGAAAGAGGAAAGCACACGGGGATGCAGAGAGCCAAGGAACTAGAGGAATGATTATTTTCAAAAATATGTAATTTGTTTTTACTGTTTCAGGATAAATCTAAATTAAGTTAGTAAACTATAGTCCATATCTTTTAGCGAGTCATATTTGCACCGACTCGCACTGGTGCCCTTTTACCTCGGAAAAGTTTCCTGGTCGCTGATTGGTTAGAATTATCTTGTCGAACCAATCAGCGATCAGGAAACTTTTCCGAGCTAAAAGGACACCGCTGCGAGTCGGTGCAAATATGACTCTCTAAAAGAAATGGACTATAGTTCCTTTGTAACACTGAATGGAACATATAAAAACCTCCTCTCAACGCGAAAGAAAATACATAATATTTTACTCAGGAATAACAACAACATAAGTGAAGAACTTGAAGTATGGAGACTAAAAAGAAGAAGAGAATATTTAATAAATTCGCGAACCTTTTATAAAAAGGCCTACGTATGCAGTTATGAGTTTAGCAGAAATTCGTTGTACCTGTATAATACAAGTCAACAACTACCAGCAATCGGATGTAACGCAATGGATCACCTAAACTAATAAATCCAGATGAAATAAACCTAAAAAAAGAGCTATCAGAGAATTCTGACCTCCGCCAAAGTTTTATAAGATCTACCTGTGGTGGAAATTTCTACAAAATTCGTCACTCTGTTTTGACGTTATCGTTAAAATGACGCTATATGTAAATCCAGATAGAATCCGGATCCGGATTATCTCCGAAAATCAAAAGAGTCGTCCATGACCTAAGATATACAAGTGTCCGTGTTGAAAACTTCGTCAAAATCCATCGAGAAGTTTTGACGCAATCCTGTCCACAGACAGACAGACAGGCAGATAGACAAACACACAAATAAGTGAATAAATAAACCGACTTGACTATATATCCTCATTGGTGGAGATGGTAAATACACAATCTTCAGAATAGATTTGAAGAAAAATCCTGGGAATCGACACACCATGAATATTGAAGCAAGTGAATTTGCAGTTTTTTCGGTACCGTATTACATAAATTTAACAGAGACAACAGAAGAGAGAGAGAGAGAGAGAGAGAGAGAGAGAGAGAGAGAGAGAGAGAGAGAGAGAGAGAGAGAGAGAGAGAGAGAGAGGTAAAATAAAATATAGAGGAAGCCCGTAGAAAGATTCCAGGAAACGAAAATGTTTTTAAAATATATTATTTTAGTTATTCATTACTTCACTTGTAGTGTATTCATTTCCTTATTTCATTTCCTCGCTGGGTTATTTTTCCTTGTTGGAGCCCTTGGGCTTATGCCATCCTGCATTTCCAACTATGGTTGTATCTTAGCTAGTAATAATTACAATAATGGATATAAAATATCACAATAAAAACAATTGATTGCAAGTTCGCTGGAGTTACATTTCCCAGGGTCACTATCTGCTCCGTGATTAAGCAATCGAATCCAAATAAATGGACTAAGTAATAAAAAGGTGGACAATAAAAAGTCAGGATAATAATTGATATAAATCCATTTGACCTGATATGATTGCAAGATATTGCAGCGATCTTTTTTAGATTGTATTCCCTTCTGGCCAAGGATTACAATCACGATGTCTTGGACGCTGATACAAAAATAAACGTTGTCATTACAAGATTGATTGATTGATAGAGAGAGAGAGAGAGAGAGAGAGAGAGAGAGAGAGAGAGAGAGAGAGAGAGAGAGAGAGAGAGAGAGTAAATAGTACTAGTAGTAGTAGTAATAGATGCAAATGAATGAAGAAGGGGCAATAAAACCTGGAATGGAACAAGATGTATAAGAAACAGTGAAACAAACAGTAAGTACATATTAAAATTTAATGAAAAAAATTAAAAATGTTGATGTCGATAGGATGAAAAGGTATTCTAGATGATGCTGTAAAAGATGTGGGGAGCAATAAAAGAACAAAAAAAATATACGTGACTCTATATATATATATATATATATATATATATATATATATATATATATATATATGTATATATATATATATACATACATACAAACATATATATATATATATATATATATATATATATATATATATATATATATATATATATATATACATATATATATATATATATATATATATATATATACATATATAAATGTACTGAAAAATTATGCAAACAGCAATGAAAAGTGAATAAGTGTAGATGGTGTAAACAGTTATTTATATAAAGGTAATTGGTAAGTAATTGAACAAATCATGAAATTAAAAAAAAGTGCAGGAAATGAGGTTCCATTAAAAATAAGCGAACTATGATAATAAAACTAATGAAGCAAGAAGTTTATGGACAGGAAAGAAAATATTTAGAGAGAAAAATAATCTTTAAGCAAATTATAATTGGAGAACATGAAATAAAATGCCATCGAAAAGGAAATATTTTCCATAAAGAAAATCCATGCTCATGGTATGGAAATCTAACCGAGAAAAATCTATTTGAAAATTCAAGTATGCTCAAAATAAACCCAGATTGAAGTAGAAACGTAAACGAAGAATTTATTTTATGTAGAAAACTATTTTGAGTTGATAAAAACTCCATGGATAATGAATGAGGAAAAACTATTTAAAATACAAAAAAAGGCGCCCTCACTTTTCTATAAATATTGCATAAAATGGATCATGAATTTCATAATGCGGTGTGTATTAAACTAGGGCAAATGAACCATATTCCTGTAAGAGAGCAAATACACTTTGAGTTATATGTAGCATTATATTCATACTTCTAATATATCGAGCATTTTTTTTTCCCTGTTGGAGCCCTTGGGCTTATGGCATCCTACTTTTTCAAGTAGGGTTTTAGCTTAGCTAGTAGTAGTAATAATAATAATAATAATAATAATAATAATAATAATAATAATAATAATAATAATTACGTTACATATTATAAATATGACGTCTGTCGCTATTTATTCAAATACAACTATTGTCCTCAAATGTCTAGGATAGTAATTTCTTGGCCAGTCTTCTATAAACGCTAAATACGGATAATCGGAAAGGTCGAGCACATACTAAAATAAACTGTGTATTTGTTAGAAATAACACAGAAATATATCTTACACACACACACACACACATATATATATATATATATATATATATATATATGTATATATATATATATATATATATATATATATATATATATATATATGTGTGTGTGTGTGTGTATGTATGTATGTATGTATGTGTGTGTTTGTGTTTGTGTGTAAAGAACTAAGAACGTAAGAGTAAGTTACAGTATAAACTAGTAAATTGCATGTGGAACGTTTCCTTACCACGTTATAAAAACACTTCATAATTTTCAAGTGATGGCCTCCAAACACTGCCCAGGTCATAGGACGCAAAGAATGGTTTTTGGACAATAAAGAAAAGTGTAACTGCTTTTTTGGCTGTCTAACATCGTTATTGACTCCATGAAGCTAACAATAAATTATATAAGCTGTGCACAGGATTCGATTTAAAAAAAAAAAAAGATAATAATAATAATAATAATAATAATAATAATAATAATAATAATAATAAAAAGAACGAGCTCTATTCAATAAATAGAAAATATATCGATGTGCCTCTTCCTCATAAATCACATTAACCCTCGAATGCTCATAACAATAATGACTTCTTTCAAATTGGTCATTATATGATTCTATTAATTCAGTGAATAATCGCCAATGTTGTTAGTCTTTTTACTCTTGCAATTAGTGATTCTGTCATAATTAATTCTGAATCATTCCGTGTAAGAGGAAGTAAAATGCCTTCCCCAGTTAATTCTTGAAGCATTTATCGTCTTCTAAGAAGAGACATCATTACGAAAACGTCCTTAAAAGGCACCTAGATTTGGACAGGGAGCTATGACTAAAATGATATAAAAGCCACAGAACAATATATAAGAAAGCCAAACTAGAAAGGAAACGTGAATGGGGGAAAAAGAACAGTTACAGACAATGATTTCTAACACATTACATTAAATAACTTCACCTATACCAGAGGCTGCAGGATATTATTAAAAAACTAGAACGGGCAATCGATGGAGCCATACCTTCGCCTATATCTTGTTGTATATCAAAGATATGCAATTGGATTATGCACATTATAGTACTAGTTTCATGCAAATCGGATAAAAATTGACCACAATATAGCAAAATTATATTTTTGACCTTTTTGTGACCTTGACCTTTGACTCAATCACTCCCAAAATCTACCCAGTTCGTCCTTAGATCATGGCAAATTATCCCACCAAATTTCATGAAATTCGGTCAAATAGTTTTTGAGTAATGCGAATCACAAAACAAACATACGTACATATAGTGGGTAACAAACACGCCTATCAAAAAACGAACCTTCGCAAAAACGAAGTTGGCGAAGGTAAAAAGACAAATAGCGTACGAAAGCGTAAAACAAGCACAATTTGTTTTTTGAGTTATGCGAATCAAAAAACAAACATACGTACATATAGTGGGTAACAAACACGCCCATCAAAAAAACAAACCTTCGCAAAAACGAAGTTGACGAAGGTAAAAAAGAAAACAGCGTACGAAAGCGTAAAACAAGCACAATTATCCTTGCGTTACTGTGCCTGGCGTACAACAGAGAAACCATTTGGTGTGATACATGAGACCAACAACGCATTCAACAGAATGGACTTTTAAAAATGAGTGTTATCAAACGCGTCAGCTGATGCTAAATACATCAAACATCGTCCATTCATAGTGAATGAATAAAACAATCTATTGTCATCACTTTCTTTATTCAAAAAGAGTATGGCATTCTGTTTTATATTGAGGTACAGATGTCATCAATTCTTTACAGTGTTGAATACTTTATCATTATAATGACGCTTTAAAGTTTAAATATTGCAGAGTATACTCTCTCTCTCTCTCTCTCTCTCTCTCTCTCTCTCTCTCTCTCTCTCTCTCTCTCTCTCTCTCTCTCTCTCTCTCTCTACAAACGCACGCAGATACACACCCACAACCACCCACACACACACGCATACAGTATATATATATATATATATATATATATATATATATATATATATATATATATATATATATATATATATATATATAGACACAACACACTAGTGTACGCAACCCGTCAAAAATGACAGCTAAATATATAGATAGATTTACACACACAGATTCAACCACTTTGTAAAACCTTCCTTATTCCTAACTACTGTACAACACTTTTGTTTCGGCAATTTGTGGGAGATTGTAGTTTCCGAGCGTACCTCCTATTACCAGGGTATGTCTATTCCCTCTGCCCCAAAGCCGATGGACAGGGAGAGACCGTGTAGTTATATCTGGTAATGCCGTTAAGCGTGACAGGAATGAATGAATGAATGAATGAATGAATGAATATTATATATATATATATATATATATATATATATATATATATATATATATACATATATATATATATATATATATATATATATCATCCAGACACGCTGTTCTTCGTTATATAGAGGCGGTCTGTGAGTTCTACTCATGGTGGTTCTACAATTTCCACAATATATCTTATGAATGTTGCTACGTTAGATTTTTGTTTAAATATAACCAGCAGTTTGTTGTTTATTTCAAAACTATCCGCATTAAAATACACAACATGAACTTCTTACATAATTTTCAACATCTATTTCATCGCCTGTTTCTTAATCTACCAAACCTAGTGACCTGCGCTATCTCAAAGTATTTTATAAAACATTCCAACATCCAAAACATTACAAGCCTACATAGTGATTACACTTTAGTCTGGCATCTTTTTTTTAATCCTAGAA
>NC_090740.1:23268000-23270500 GCF_036898095.1 Palaemon carinicauda
TATTGACCCAAGGTACTAAAAGATATAACTCCCATGCAAACTTCATTGATCGGAATTTTGCAAGTAACCAATCCAGTAGTTTGAAGTCCATACATCCGAGGTAGGGAAGACCCGTCTGTTCCATAATTACTACTTCTACTACTACTACTACTACTACTACTACTACTAGTAGTAGTAGTAGTAGTAGTAGTAGTAGTAGTAGTACTGTTTTGCCATGTTCTCTATTTAAGGCCACATCCTTTAGCTCTTGGCACCTTCTCCCTCCCTTCAGTTCATCTAGCATCGACTTCCTTTTCCGTCCTCTGGGTGTTTGTCCTTAAAATTTACCTTCTATAATGTCCTTCAGTAACTCATCTCTTCTTAAAATGCCCTATAACTGCAGCCCTGTAATCTTCATCCCTTTGCCAAGGAATTTTCTGTCCTTTATTTAGCTGCTCAAATATTGAATTTGTAAATCTCGTCCAGAAATGAAAATGAATAACGATATGTAATTCCGCAAAGTGTGTGAAATAACGATAACCAAATGCATAAACCAACCTTAAATAAACTGTGGCAGTTAAAAACTCCAACACAAGTCATTAATGTGTTTTGGATTAAGACGGAAGCAAACAGATGGAGGGGAAAAGAACAAACTCTACTAACACCGGAAACAAGTAAAAAAACGGCGTTTCCTCTAGTGATTATGTGATTAAAGAATATGAAAGTTCTGAGTCCGGGATTCTTGATACCATATTTCAGTGGAACTGTAAACGTGCTCACCTAAATAAAATAATACACACATAAAAGCGTACACAAACACTACATACACGCACACGCTATTCTGTATATAAATATAAATATGTATATATATATATATATATATATATATATATATATATATATATATATATATATATATATATATATATATATATATATATATATATATATAGATAGATAGATAGATAGACAGAAAGAGATATACATATATATACGTGTATATATATAAATATAAATATATATATATATATATATATATATATATATATATATATATATATATATATATATACACACACACGTATATAAAGGCAACATATACTCGAGTGTGAACGTTCAAAAATATAAAGCTGCCCTTCCAAAAACAAGACAGGAGGAAAAAAGTCATCATAAAGTTGCAACCTCAAAAATATGGAGGAGGAGGAGGAGGAGGAAGGGGGGGGGGGGTTGGAGCAACAAAAAGAATGAGAAACAAAAGGGAAGCCCGAAGAACAAAAGGAGTAACGAGAACAGCAGAAATAATAACAGGAACAACGACGGTACGTCAAGAGGGGATCGATAAGAACGGTTTCCTGAACATTTCCCCGTGTTACACCCCCCCTACCCCACGCCCACAAACACCACCCATCCCACGCCCACCACCACTAAACTACATGCTCCCCTCTTTTGAGAAAAAAATAAAACCTCTATTTCTTAGGAAGCACACACGCAGCGAGCTTTTGTATTATCGATATTCTTTGCCGTAACACACCGAGTTGAAGAACTAACAAAGAGAAATGAACGGTAAAGGCAGATGGCGGAATAAAAAAAAAAAAAAAAAAAAAAAAGTATCATCGACGATGCTGGAGAACTCGGCATCATTATCTACCGCATCAATTGTTGTGCTTGGCATTTCATATTTATTTATTTGTTTTCCAATATTTTACAACCCTTCATAGAATACTTCCTCTTCAAAGAATTTGCAGTACATTCTCGAAAAGCTGAAAAATTTCTCTCTCTCAAATCCTTTCATTGATCCACGCACAAAATAAACCTATAAATTATAGAGAGATTAAAGGAAGATTGGATATCCTTCCGATGTGGTTTCAATGATTTCAAATTGCATATTGTGGATAAGATCGAATTATATCCGTAAAATTCACACGGGATTTTCAAATGGAAATACATACTAGGAGAAATGAAAACTGTAAATCTTGGTTGGTTTCGTCTATTTTTATTGTGTACAAGTTTTAAAGGACTGACATAATAAGTCATATATATATAAATATATATATATATATATATATATATATATATATATATATATATATATATATATATATATATATATATATATTATATATATGTGTGTGTGCAGGGGAAAATTGGTCAATATGGCAGAGCTGACACACCAATAAGATGTAGTATCCTCCAGGATAGACATTTCAACTGAAATAATGATAATAGCAATGATTATGAAAGTCAATAAGGCCTCACATTCTAAGCTGTCTTGAACAAACGTTACCAGTATTGAAAACTGTATCAACCCCTTTGCAACAATGAAATCTTGGAAATTCATCGGAAAAAGTAGAGAAAGGTCATGGATAGGAGTGAAGAATCTGTTCCATTTCAGAGAAAATACTGGAGCATCGAGACCACAATTTGTGTTAAGGAAAGTCGTCACTCAAAATGATATCGAATCCGAGATCAACGCAGATCACAATTTCAAATTCATGATGGGGATGGGCGAGTAAGCCTCACA
>NC_090740.1:23275500-23280500 GCF_036898095.1 Palaemon carinicauda
CAACCAGAATAAAATAACAAATTTTGTAAAAGCGTGTGACGAAAAGCGTTCACGCATCACCTACTAACATACACACATACACTCTAGATATGTGGCTGTCTGCATCTTTCAGAAGATAATCATGAAATTACGAAAAGGATAACTATTCCAGTATCCACTGCCACATATACAAGATAAGAAAATCAATGTAGTGTTACGTATGTTACAAAAGAAATTAATCATTCTTGAGGCATATATGAGTTTTACTAGTTTAAGAAACTCAAAACTAAATATATATGCCAATATATATTGAGACATAAGCTTTTTTTTATCTAATTAAACGTAATAACAAAGGGTACAGACTTCTCACTGACCTGAGAAAATGTGCACACCAAACAATTCAAAAACCTCTTATGGACTAAGTTATCCCGATTGATCAAAATATACATAAATGTGTATGTATATATATATATATATATATATATATATATATATATATATATATATATATATATATATATATATATCTACATATGTACATATATATATATATATATATATATATATATATATATATATATATATATATATATACATATATATATACATATGCAAAATAACCTCTGAGTAAATTAAATAAAAAAATATAAGATTAAGTCCTGACTAGTTTCGTGATACTTCTTCATACGACTGATTTATTGAGCGATGTCTCTCTACATTCTATATTATACAGTGAGAGTACGAATATGCATTAAAGTTATTCACAAAACAATACTTGTTACCACAACAAACTACCTAGTTATTTTACTAAAAGACATTAAAAAACCTTAAATAATATTGGAACTATGAAAATTGTGCAGTAAACAGCAGGGTTGGAGCTACAATACATCTAGCTGATGGAGTAACTATATTTATCCAACAAGTGCAAAAAGAACCTCTTTTTCTTAACTTTGAACAAAATGACAGACAACTTGGGTTCTATATATCAGCTGCCTTTACATATACTAAAAAAAAAAGGGGGGGACTACAATTTGGGTCTATAGTACACCTCCATAAACATAATGGACTAACAAAAGTGGTTAAATTAGTTGGCTTAGCTTTTAGCTTTAAGAAAATTAAAATAAGTAAACCGAGTTTCTCACTACTCTGCTTACCGACAAACACATTAGTCAAAACGAAAGCCTTTTCCTTGGGACAGTGAATGACAGACCCAACTGGTTTGAACAAAGGAGGAGCTGTTAAGCCTACACCAAAGAGTGCACGTTTGAAGGTTGCCCACCATTTGTGTTCCTTGATTGTACCAGAATGGGTTTACATCTACTGTTCAAAATTACATTGTCTTAATTAAGTATACTTATCTAAAGTCAAATCTAATCTATTTATACTCCAAAGATAATAAGGCTCCGTTTTTTCTACAAATATACATGTCTACAATCACCACTGAACCAGTGTTTGTCGTTCACCAGGTATTTTAACACATGAGAAGGGATACGCCCATCAGTTATGCTGACCAAATTTTGATTTAATAGATAGAATAATAGGCTCATCCCTTTGTATAACTCTAACCAATTATAATGTAAAAGATCACTCAAGCGCCATTCTAATGTCCTTTACATTTAAAAAATATATATCTTACAAGAGTATGGCATAATTTACAGGCTGCTCAGTCTTAATTACTAACGAAACCAAGGCCTAATCAGATGTTCTAACTGAATGGAATATCTTGCCTGTTATAACACTAAGGGAATCAGAGCAGACCATGTTCAAGCAATTACCAGATTGATGAGTGACCTCATAATGATTTGCTCAGAGCCTAAATCAGAAGTAAAGACAGAAGCTATTCAGCCAGGAAGAACGGGGGAAACAATTTAACCACTCCTTATGGTTAGCATTAAAATAACCAAGCACAAAAGAGGCCTCTCTATCATTTGTTTGTATCTCAGCCATATAAATTTCAAGATAGAACCAGCCATGTCTGAATTCCGAAGATGAAACAAAAAGAAAATTTTAAGCCAGCAACAACCCTTTATGGCCAGAATCTTATGACATCTGCATTCGTTTCAGGACTTATGAGAAGCAGATACTTAGTTCTAATATACACCACTATTCCCTTTCCTTTGGAATGGCATCCTGTGTCAACCAGCTAAGAGGAAGGCTTCTTTTGATATACAAATGTTTCTGAACATGAAAGAATATACTGTCGGGAAGCAACTGTAATGTCTAATATTACCAAGTAGGCCATGTATATTGCAATACAATTGACGAGACTGGTACAGTCTAGGACAAACTTGTCCTGGGTTTTTCTCAATATCTCCAAATTATATGATAACTAAAAACAATAAAGGGGATCTCATCCCACTTAAAAAAGCTTAATAATGAAAACAAAAACATTACGTGTATACAACTATCTATACAGAAAATACAAATGCAGCACATAGACTGAAAGACAAAATGTTGGATAAAATTGGTCAACATGGCAGGGCTTATACAGAAAAAAAATATAATATGAATGGTTATGAAAGGCAAGAAAACCTCACACTCTATGATGCATTGCACAAATGAGACCAGTTTTGAAAACACTGAAACAGTGGAATCTTGAACTTCATCGAAGAAAGATGACAAACGTCATGGATGGGAGTGAAGTAACTGCTCCACTTCAGAGAAAACGCTGGAGCATCGAGACCACGATTTTTCTTAAGGAAAATAGCTACTCCAAATGGAATCAAATCCAAAATCAACGCGGACCACAGTCTAAATTTCTGAGGAGGTAGGTAAGTTTCACAATTCAGTCTGCGTTGAACAAGAGATTGCGTTCCTGAAGAACCTAGATGAATCCCGTTGCAAAAATGGAATCGTAAGCTTCATCAAAGAAGAGGATGGCTTGAGAGATCGGTTACGAAATTCTGTGATATCTTAAGAAAAGTCATTAATGTATTTCAAAACTGATCTTTTCCTATTTTAAAGAATCTTAAAGGTTTTAGTATATCAATTTTAGTTAACTAATTTAGGAACATCATATATTTTTCTATTTAAAAATTTTCCTTACCATACCCTTTAAACCTAAATGCAATTCCACCAATCAACGAATGTAATACTGACGAAGAGTCCTATAAAAAGTGACTCAAAACACATGTCGACACCAAATAATAAATGGAGAAACAGGACGTTTGGAATTGCCTTTTACGTACCCCACCTGGCAAATGGGATATGAAATCAGCCTGCGAAGGCCCCTGCGAGCCGGAGATCTTGCAGATGGCATGTTTTTACTCATTAATTTGCTTCTATAAATGACTATAGGTACTGTATGTTCTTACCCTCACTGTACTATATAGTGTAAAAATGTCTCTCAATAAGTCAGTCCTGTTGAAGAAGTCAACGAACAAATTACGTCAGGATTCACACAATATTTTAATTTCCCCTGTGATTTTTGCATAATATATATATATATATATATATATATATATATATATATATATATACATATATACATATATACATACATATAAATACATATATATATATATATATATATATATATATATATATATATATATATATATATATATATATATGCGTATATACGTGTTTTTGTGTGTGTTCATAGCTAGAATTTGAAGATAAAAAAAAATGAGAAGACATCAAATACTGCATAATTGGATGCATTGGGTGGATAATAAATGTGTGAGTGGTCTATCAATTTAGTTTTATACTGGCTGTCATTGCGTCGAGTAATAACGTAGCTGATAAAAAAACATAATGACGAAAACCAGCATATAATGCAGCTACAGTACGAAGAGAAACCAGCATGTGGTCACTCAGTCTCAATACAAAGAGACTCAAAAACTATAAAAGGACCAGAAGCATAACTGTTTTTATTACTTGCTGCAGTTGCAAAAAGAAAAACACATAATCTGCATTGTCCTTAAAAATTTGTGATATATTTCAGTGTCGTACTTTTTGCAAAGCAAACTTTCTATGATTTTTATATAAACATTTTCGTACTATTGATATATGAAATGGAAATCATTTAAAAACAGATAGGCAATGCTTGATAAAAACTCTTTTAAATAATATTCATAAACGATACAGGAAACGAGACATGCTAAACTTGGAGAGCTGGCTGTGTGCAAGCAGGAAAGAAGTTCTTTACAGATTATGCATTTTCCTATTTAGCTCTTTTTAGAAACATTTATCACTAAATGTATTAGACTTCTTCCTTAAAATTCCCAAAACAATTATATAAATGAAAACTGAAGATGCCAATGAAGAATAATCATAGTATGCAGAGCTTTTGGTAAACAAAATGAGATTATAAAAAGTAAAATGCCACTTCCTCTAGAAAGAAAAATATTTAATCAGCGGAGCAATATGTGGGGGAGATTTTAATCCCTTTTTAATATTATTTCCAAGTGAATGAGAAAAAGAAATCAAGAAAAGCTTTTTTTAGGGCCAGTATATGGTGTGGCAACTTTGGAATTACTGGATGTCTTCCAATGCATTGCCAAATACTATTATTATTATTATTATTATCATTATTATTATTATCATTATTATTATTATTAATTGCTAAGCTACAACCCTAGTTAGAAAGCAAGATGCTATAAGCCCAGGGGCCCCAACAGGGAAAATAGCCCAGTAAGGAAAGGAAACAAGGAAAAATTAAACATTTCAAAAACAGTAACATTAAAACAAATATTTCCTATATAAACTATAAAAACTTTAAAAAAAGAAGAGGAAGAGAAATTAGATAGAATAGTGTGTCCGAATGTACCCTCGAGCAAGAGAACTCTAACCCAAGACAGTGGAAGACCATGGAACAGAGGCTATGGCACTACCCAAGACTAGAGAACAATGGTTTGATTTTGGAGTGTCCTTCTCATAGAACTGCTTACCATAGCTAAAGAGTATCTATACAGAGAAATAACATATAAAGCCTACTGCTTAAATAACAATGGCTGCAAGCAACAGCATTAGTGATTAGAAAGAAGAAAAAGTCTTAAGTCAGCAGCGTAAGGGAGCCA
>NC_090740.1:23288000-23293000 GCF_036898095.1 Palaemon carinicauda
AACCACTCGTGTGAAGACATGCTTTTTTGACATCATAACGAGTGGAAATATTTCCGTACAGAAATTTATATATATATATATATATATATATATATATATATATATATATGTATTATATATATATATATATATATATATATATATATATATATATATATTAATACATATATATATACATATATATATATACATATAGATATACACATTATTATTATTATTATTATTATTATTATTATTATTATTATTATTATTAGCCAAGCTACAATCCTAGTTGGAAAAGCAAGTTGCTATAAGCCCAAGGGTTCCAATAGGGAAAAATAGCCCAGTGAGGAAAGGAAAAAAGGAAATAAATAAATGATGAGAACAAGTTAAAAATAAATCATTCTAAAACCGTAACAACGTCAAAACAGATGTGTCCTATATAAACTATTAACAACGTCAAAAACAGACATGTCATATATGAACTATAAAAAGACTCATGTCAGCCTGGTCAACATAAAAACACTTGCTCCAGCTTTGAACTTTCCAAGTTCCACTGATTCAACTACCCGATTAGGAAGATCATTCCACAACTTGGTAACAGCTGGAATAAAACTTTCTAGAATATTGTGTAGTATTGAGCCTCATGATGGACAAGGCCTGGCTATTAGAATTAACTGCCTGCCTAGTATTACGAACAGGATAGAATTGTCCAGGGAGATCTGAATGTAAAGGATGGTCAGAGTTATGAAAAATCTTATGCAACATGCATAATGAACTAATTGAACGACGGTGCCAAAGATTAATATCTAGATCAGGAATAAGAAATTTAATAGACGGTAGATTTCTGTCCAACAAATTAAGATGAGAATCGGCAGCTGAACACCAGACAGGAGAACAATACTCAAAACAAGGTAGAATGAAAAAATTAAATCTTAAAAGACTTTCTCAATAAGCCAATTTTTTGTGCAACTGAAGAAGACACAGACCTAATGTGTTTCTCAAAAGAAAATTTGCTGTCGGGAATCCCACCTAAAATTTTAAAAGTCATACAAATTTAAAGAAACATTATCAATCCTGAGATCCAGATGTTGAGGAGCCACCGTCCTTGACCTACTTACATTCATACTTTGAGTTTTGTTAGGATTCAACTTCATACCCCATAATTTGCACCATGCACTAATTTTAGCTAAATCTCTATTAAGGGATTCACCAACCCCAGATCTACATTCAGGGGATAGAATTGATGTAAAGAGAGTGGCATCATCTGCATATGCAACAAGCTTGTTTTCTAGGCCAAACCACATGTCATGTGTATATAGTATGAAAAGTAATGGGCCAAGAACACTACCCTGTGGAACACCGGATATCACATTCCTATACTCACTATGGTGCCCATCAACAACAACTCTGAGATCTATTACATAAAAAATCAATAATAATGCTAAAAAACGACCCACCCACTCCCAACTGTTTGAGTTTGAAAATAAGGGTCTCATGATTAACACGGTCAAAGGCAGCACTAAAATCAAGGCCAATCATACGAACTTCCTGACAATAATCAAGGGATTTCTGTGCAACATTGGAGATTGTAAGAAGGGCATCACATGCTCCAAGGCCTTTCCGAAAACCAAATTGCAAACTAGGGAATAAATGATTACCTTCAGCTAACCTATTAAGACGTTTTGCCAGTAGACGCTCAAAAACTTTAGATAATATGGGAGTTATGGAAATTGAGCGGTAATCAGTGGGACTTGAGCTACCACAAACACATTTACATAGAGGAGTAACATTACCAATCCTCCAACAAGTGCTAAAAGCTCCTCTTCTTGCAAACTTACGCAAAATAACAGATAACTTTGGAGCTAAGAAATCTGCTGTCTTTATAAAAAAAACAATGGAAAAATACCAATACCATTAGGGTCTACACCTCCATAAGCATCAAGGTCCATCAACAGAGCTTTAATTTTACAAGATCGAAAAGCTAAGCTAGTTAGTTTAGCCTCAGGAAAACATGAATGAGGAAGTTCAAGTTTTTCATTACTCTGTTTACTGTCAAAAACATCAGCCAAAAGGGTTGTCTTTTCCTTTGTACAGTGAGTGACTGAGCCATCTGGTTTAAGTAAAGGAGGAACTGTTGCATCTACACCAAAGAGTGCAGATTTAAGGGTAGACCACTATTTATGTTCCTGAGTTGTACCAGAGAGGGTTTCTTTTATGATTAAATTGTACTCCTTTTTAGTTGAGGCATAGACTCTTTGAGCAAAAGTTCGAAGCTGAGTATAGTTATTCCAGGTCAAATCTGATCTGTTACCCTTCCAAAGATGATAGGCCTCCTGCTTCTCCAAATAAGCACGTCTATAATCATCATTGAACCACGGTTTGTCCTTCACTCGGTACCTTAGCACACGAGAAGGGATACGCCTATCAATTATGTTGACTATATTCTCATTCAAAGGGACATCAGGATTTACACTACTACATAATTGTGATCAATTCAAGCACAAAAGTTCATGCAAAATCCCATTCCAGTCTGCTCGGGATTTCATATAAATTTTACAAGAGTATGATATATCAGGGACAGGCTGCTCATTCTTCACTAATGAGATCAAGGCATGATCAGATGTCCCGACTGGAGAACCAACCTTACAAGTTATAACGCCAGGGGAGTCAGTGTATACGAGGTCCAAGCAATTACCAGACCTGTGGGTAGCTTTATTTATGATTTGCTCACAGCCTGATTCAGAGGCTAAGTCTAAAGCTCTTAAACCATGGCAATCGGTAGGAGAGATAGAACTTAACGACTCCCTATGGTGAGCATTAAAATCACCAACAAAGACAAAAGAAGCCTTTCTATCATCTTCTTGTATCTTAGCCATAATGGTAAGAAGACAATCGAAGATAGAATCATCCATGTCTGGATTCCGGTAGATCGAACACAAATAAAAGTTGTTATGCCTGCCACAAACTTTTATTACCTGAATCTCATGACATCCACATTGATAGCAGGATTTATGAGACGCAGGGTACTCAGTCCTAATATACACAGCCATTCCCCTGGCCCTAGCGATGGCATCACGTTTCAACATTATTGGCTTCTTAAAACCAGTTATAAGGAGCTCAGATGATTGCCTCATATTAGAAACCAGAGTTTCTGAGCACAAAAGAATATCATACTGTCAGGACGCAACTGTAAGGTCTTGAATATTTATATGAAGACCAAGAATATTACAATACAGAAGACGACATTGACGAAATCTAGGACGTACTGGTCCCGGATTTCACTCAATGTCTCTAGACAGCATACGAATTAATAGAAATAAAAAAAGAGACATCATACTTAAAAACTAGATTAACAAGAATTATAACAAAAACAATATGAACAGAATTATAAATAAAGTGATTGATGAAACCCATAGACTATAGTAAAAAGTCGGAAAAACTGGTCAACATGAAGGAGCCGGTACACCATGCAAGGCTAAATACCCTCCACTTCAACTGAAGGGAGGACAGTAAGGATGGTTTTGAGAAGAAAAAGAATCAGAAAAGGAAAAGAAACCTCTTGATAAACCACTAGGCATCCATGGCCCTTCTAATAAGCCTACCCAACACACCACTTCAAAAAAACAAGAGGAAGAAAAAAGAAAAGAAAAAAAAGATAGACTAGTGTGTCCGAGTGTACCCTCAAGCAAGAGGACATATATATTTATATATGCATATATATGCACATTATATATACTGTATATACATATTTATATATACATTATATATAGTTATATATATATATATATATATATATATATATATATATATATATATATATATATATATATATATAAATATACCTTGTTCCTACTCGTGTTTCTCAGGAGCAAGTCTTCGAGGGAAGAGGCTGTTTGCTCAAGAACGTTTGTCCTAAGTACTATAGACGTTGACCTTGGCTAGTATCCATCTAAAACTGGGAACAATCCATAAACCTAACAATTCAGACCAAAACTCCTATTAATATATATATATATATATATATATATATATATATATATATATATATGTGTGTGTGTGTATAGTATATATGTGTATGTGAGTATAACAACAACAAATACAGCCGTTTCTATCCCAATGCAGGACAAAGGCCTCAGACACGTTAATTCACGTCTGGGGTTTGGACACTTTTCGCCATCATGCTGGCCAGTACGGATTGGTGATGGTGGGAGATTTTCATCTGATCACTCACAGCAAACTAACATAGTATGCACGGGCCTGACGAGTACATCTTTGCTGATCATGGGGATACTAAAACTGTTTCACCACGTTAAGGTATCCCTACTCAGAAAGGTATATACTGTATATATATATATATATATATATATATATATATATATATATACTGTATATATATATATATATATATATATATATACTGCATATATATATATATATATATATATATATATATATACACACACACACTACAGCATTTATATAAGTACTTCATAAACACATTACGTATATATATATATATATATATATATATATATATATATATATATATATATACGTAATGTGTTTATGCAGTACTTATATAAATGCTGTAGTGTGTGCGTATGTATATATATATATATATATATATATATGTATGTATATACATACATATACCAAAGGCACTTCCCCCAATTTTGGGGGGTAGCCGACATCAACAAAGAAACAAAAAAAAGGGGACCTCTACTCTCTACGTTCTTTCAGCCTAACCAGGGACTCAACCGAGTTCAGCTGGTACTGCTAGGGCGCCACAGCCCAACCTCCCACATTATCCACCACAGATGAAGCTTCATAATGCTGAATCCCCTACTGCTGCTACCTCCGCGGTCATCTAAGGCACCGGAGGAAGCAGCAGGGCCTACCGGAACTGCGTCACAATTGCTCGCCATTCATTCCTATTTCTAGCACGCTCTCTTGCCTCTCTCACATCTATCCTCCTATCACCCAGAGCTTTCTTCACACCATCCATCCACCCAAACCTT
>NC_090740.1:23300500-23310500 GCF_036898095.1 Palaemon carinicauda
CAATAAAGTTGCCAAATGTCACCAAGAGATGTTTTGATGTTAAGAGTTTTCTTGCTTGGGGGGGGGGGGGTTACACTTGGGCATGTGATTCTATCTTATATCTCCTCCTCTTGTTTTTTTTTTCAGGTTTTTATTGTTTATATGTGAATGATCTAATTTAATGGTGTTACTGTTCTCGAAATGTCTTGTTTTGATTGTTTATTTTTCTCTTGTAGTTTACCTATTTCCTTGTTTCCTTGCCTCACTGGGCAATTTTTCTTTTGGAACCCTTAGGATTATTGCATCTTGCTTTTTCAATTAGGGTTACAGCCTAGCTTGCAATAATAATAATAATAATAATAATAATAATAATAATAATAATAATAATAATAATAAGGGTAGAAGAGACTCTTTGGCTATGGTAAGCAGCTCTTCTAGGAGAGGGATACTCCAAAATCAAACCATTGTTCTCTAATCTTGGGTAGTGCCATAGCCTGTGTACCATGGTCTTCCGCTGCCTTGGGTTAGAGTTCTATTGCTTGAGGGTACACTCGGGCACGCTGTCCTGTCTTCTTTCTCTTCTTCCATGTTTTGTTGAAGTTTTTATAGTTTATATAGGAGATAATGGGCGGTATTCATAAAGAAAAGGATATGCTTAAACTTGCAAAATATGAAGGAAATCCTTCTACTTGTATTCATAAACATTTCAAGCAAAAGCTTCTACTTTTAGAGCAAAAGTATATCCTTATAATCACATAAGAGTAAATGGTTATACATAAAGAAGACACTTTACTTCATATAAAGAGCATATGCTTAGAAAAAGCAAAGTCTCGTCAGTAGCAGACTGCAGTTCGAAGAGAAAGGTTGTTCTGTCCGATTCTCAGCATGATGGCAGATTTTGTGGATGTGAGGCATGTTAAACAATACATGCCCCGTTTACCCACACTTAATCGTGATTTCAAGATGTTATTCCGTTTGGAAGAACAAAATGTACAGTGGCTTGCGAACAAATATCTTGTCCACACCTGGAATCTCGATGAAATATCAAAGTTAAGCCATAACTTGGTGATATGCATTTTACATTTGCTTTTGCATGTATAAGCAGTTGGGAGAATACGAAGGCTGCAGTATCTAGGGATGTATGTATGTACAAACAGTATGTATGTATGTCTGTATGTATGTATATATATATATGTGTGTGTGTGTGTGTACAGTACATGCAAATATACTGTATTCATATAATATATAAATATAGTTTATATATATATATATATATATTTATATATATATGTATATGTATGTATGTATATATTATATATATATATATGTATATGTATGTATATATTATATATATGTATATGTATGTATATATATGTATATATATACATCGTAAAAATATTCATATATACACAGAATATTCATATACTGCAAAAGCTTATATACATGCATGTACTGTATATACACATATATGAACTATATATATATATATATATATATATATATATATATATATATATATATATATATATATATATCGATTCGTAACAGAAATAGATTGTTTTAAATCCCAAACCTGAAATAATTTAGCTGAAATCAACTATTTCAATTTGGTTTGCTTTAAACCTCAATTACCCTTCGCCCGGGTATCTTAAAGTTTCCTTCAAACTACAAAGTTGAGATTTTAGCGTCTTCAAAAAATTTCAACTCAAATCCATAAATCAAATCACATAGTTTATTAAACTATTATTATTATTATTGTTGTTGTTGTTGTTGTTGTTGTTGTTGTTGTTGTTGTTGTTGTTGTTGTTGTTGTTGTAATTAAAACAAGAATGGAATTTTTCGCGAGTCCTAAAAGAAATCGGAAGAAAATCTTCTAGGATTTCCAAATGGCTTCAGAAGAAATAGCCATAGACTAAGGATGAAATTCTGAATGCCTCCAGAACGGAATCTCAGAACAATATCGGAAGAAAACTTTCCCGGATTTCCAAATGGCTTCAGAAAAAATAGCCATAGACTTAGCATGGAATTCTGAATGCCTCCAGAACGGAATCTCAGAACGGTTTCGGAAGAAAACTTTCCTGAATTTCCAAAAGTCTTCAAAGGACATAGCCGTATACTTAACATGGATTTCTGAATGACTCCAGAATAAAATTTCCAGGAGCAGTCCTGAACAACTCCTCCCCGAGCTTCAAATGACTTCTGAAGACCTGAACTTCATTTTTTTCAAAAGTAGCCTGCAACACCTCGCATGATCTGTATGTAGCTGGCGAAATCTAGCCAAGGAATTGCGCGTCAATAGGAGTAAGAGGAAATGAGTTGATGGCTGGGAGAAAGATTTCACTTAACTCATAGAGATCGCATTCTGGCGGAATAGGAAGCTGCCGGTAAGAATTATGTGTTACGTCTTAGGAACACCATCAACTACAAATGGTTTTGGTTGCTGCCGAAATTGCCGATCGTTCGTTTTATATCGCCCGACCTATAGAAAGACACGGGATCTTCCGTTGGCAGCTGAGCTTTGAAGATCATAATGTATGCGCCTTGAAGGATCCTTTGCTTGGGCTTTTGCGACGATGTCTTATTAAAGGCGACTCTTGGAAAAAGTACAAGGCTTTGTATCGGTGCAAAAACGGATTGCAGGGAATGAGGATGGAGGCAAAGTGGTTTAACTGAACGGTGAGTGACGTGTAGTTCTTCAACAGGATTGTCCCAAAATTCGCCATTGAAGTAAGGACATAATTATCCACACGACATTGGTAAATATATCATGTTGCTCGTCATTTACTTTGGCATGATAGTGTATGCGGAGAAATCGATAGTATTCATCTCTTTACTCATTGCCCAGATAGGTAAAGAATAAATGCCTTCGATTTCCCTGAGGAATCTGACAAAATGAGGACTCGCGGCACTGAAATCTCTTTTGAAATCTAGAAGGACACTGACGAACTAAGGAAAAGAGACAATGAAATCTCGGAAGAAACAGATAATCTAATGAAAGAAGATCTTGAAAACTAGAAGACAGGAGAGAACAGCGAAGAGGAGCCTCTAATGCCAGAGGTAAGACACCTAAAAATAGAGAGCCTCTAATGCTAGAAGTAAGGCACCTCAAAATATAGATCGAAGACCCTCTAATGTTAAAAGTATGGAACCTAGAAATATATGTCAAAGAACTTCTAATGCTAGAAGTGTGGGAACTAAAGAGAGAGGTCAAAGAACTTCTACTGTTAGAGGTGTGGGAGCTATAAAGAGAGGTCAAAGAACTTCTAATGCTTGAGGTAAGGGAGCTGAAAAGAGGTCAAAGAACTTCTAATGCTAGAGGTGTGGGAGCTGAAAAGAAGTCAAAGAACTTCTAATGCTAGAGGTGTGGGAGCTAAAAAGAGGTCAAAGAACTTCTAATGCTAGAGGTGTGGTAGCTAAAAAGAGGTCAAAGAACTTCTAATGCAAGAGGTGTGGGAGCTAAAAAGAGGTGAAAGAACTTCTAATGCTAGAGGTGTGGGAGCTAAAAGGAAGTCAAAGAACTTCTAATGCTAGAGGTGTGGGAGCTAAAAAGAGGTCAAAGAACTTCTAATGCTAGAGGTGTGGGGGCTAAAAGAGGTCAAAGAACCTCTAATGCTAAACGTGTGGGAGAATAGAGGTCAAAGAACTTCTAATGCAAGGGGTGTGGGAGCTAAAAAGAGGTCAAAGATCTTCTAATGCAAGGGGTGTGGCAGCTAAAAAGACGTCAAAGAACTTCTAATGCAAGGGGTGTGGGAGCTAAAAAGAGGTCAAAGAACTTCTAATGCAAGGGGTGTGGGAGCTAAAAAGAGGTCAAAGATCTTCTAATGCAAGGGGTGTGGCAGCTAAAAAGACGTCAAAGAACTTCTAATGCAAGGGGTGTGGGAGCTAAAAAGAGGTCAAAGAACTTCTAATGCAAGGGGTGTGGGAGCTAAAAAGAGGTCAAAGAACTACTAATGCAAGGGGTGTGGGAGCTAAAAAGAGGTCAAAGAACTTCTAATGCAAGGGGTGTGGGAGCTAAAAAGACGCCAAAGAACTTCTAATGCAAGGGGTGTGGGAGCTAAAAAGAGGTCAAAGAACTACTAATGCAAGGGGTGTGGGAGCTAAAAAGAGGTCAAAGAACTTCTAATGCAAGGGGTGTGGGAGCTAAAAAGACGCCAAAGAACTTCTAATGCAAGGGGTGTGGGAGCTAAAAAGAGGTCAAAGAACTTCTAATGCAAGGGGTGTGGGAGCTAGAAAGAGGTCAAAGAACTTCTAATGCTAGAGGTGTGGGAGCTAAAAAGAGGTCAAAGAACTTCTAATGCAAGGGGTGGGGGAGCTAAAAAGAGGTCAAAGAACTTCTAATGCAAGGGGTGGGGGAGCTAAAAAGAGGTCAAAGAACTTCTAATGCAAGGGGTGGGGGAGCTAAAAAGAGGTCAAAGAACTTCTAATGCAAGGGGTGTGGGAGCTAAAAAGACGCCAAAGAACTTCTAATGCAAGGGGTGTGGGAGCTAAAAAGAGGTCAAAGAACTACTAATGCAAGGGGTGTGGGAGCTAAAAAGAGGTCAAAGAACTTCTAATGCAAGGGGTGTGGGAGCTAAAAAGACGCCAAAGAACTTCTAATGCAAGGGGTGTGGGAGCTAAAAAGAGGTCAAAGAACTTCTAATGCAAGGGGTGTGGGAGCTAGAAAGAGGTCAAAGAACTTCTAATGCTAGAGGTGTGGGAGCTAAAAAGAGGTCAAAGAACTTCTAATGCAAGGGGTGGGGGAGCTAAAAAGAGGTCAAAGAACTTCTAATGCAAGGGGTGGGGGAGCTAAAAAGAGGTCAAAGAACTTCTAATGCAAGGGGTGGGGGAGCTAAAAAGAGGTCAAAGAACTTCTAATGCAAGGGGTGGAGGAACTAAAAAGAGGTCAAAGAACTTCTAATGCAAGGGGTGTGGGAGCTAAAAAGAGGTCAAAGAACTTCTAATGCCAGGGGTGTGGGAGCTAAAAAGAGGTCAAAGAAATTCTAATGCAAGGGGTGTGGGAGCTAAAAAGAGTTCAAAGAACTTCTAATGCAAGGGGTGTGGGAGCTAAAAAGAGGTCAAAGAACTTCTAATGCAAGGGGTGGGGGAGCTAAAAAGAGGACAAAGAACTTCTAATGCTTGAGGTGGGGGAGCTAAAAAGAGGTCAAAGAACTTCTAATGCAAGGGGTGGGGGAGCTAAAAAGAGGTCAAAGAACTTCTAATGCAAGGGGTGGGGGAGCTAAAAAGAGGTCAAAGAACTTCTAAGGCAAGGGGTGGGGGAGCTAAAAAGAGGTCAATGAACTTCTAATGCAATGGGTGTGGGAGCTAAAAAGAGGTCAAAGAATTTCTAATGCAAGGGGCGTGGGAGCTAAAAAGAGGTCAAAGTACTTCTAATGCAAGGGGTGTGGGAGCTAAAAGTAGGTCAAAGAACTTCTAATGCAAGGGGTGGGGAAGCTAAAAAGAGGTCAAAGAACTTATAATGCAATGGGTGTGGGAGCTAGAAAGAGGTCAAAGAACTTCTAATGCAAGGGGTGGGGAAGCTAAAAAGAGGTCAAAGAACTTCTAATGCAAGGGGTGTGGGAGCTAAAAAGAGGTCAAAGAACTTCTAATGCAAGAGGTGGGGAAGCTAAAAAGAGGTCAAAGAACTTCTAGTGCAAGGGGTGTGGGAGCTAAAAAGAGGTCAAAGAACTTCTAATACAAGGGGTGTGGGAGCTAAAAAGAGGTCAAAGAACCTCTAATACAAGGGGTGTGGGAGCTAAAAAGAGGTCAAAGAACTTCTAATACAAGGGGTGTGGGAGCTAAAAAGAGGTCAAAGAACTTCTAATACAAGGGGTGGGGGATAGATGTCGCCAGCGAGGCTTTGGGGAAGGCGCAGCGGCGTCTGTGTTCTTTCTGATGCGTAAACTTAGTTAAATAGAAGTAAAAACGGGGCATTAAATACGTATTATAAATACTAAACTCTTTCTTATCTTGACAGCACAAATGAAATCTTACAAGTTCCAACATGTAACTAAGCGCTCCCGAAACACGAGTCAACCTTTTACTTCTGCTTGGAGGATATCCTCGCAAGTAAAAGGTAATCATTATGAATATGGAAAGAAAGATTTGCTTATACTTCTACCTCCTGCTTCAGAGAATTACCTTGTACTTCTACCTTATGCTTA
This sequence comes from Palaemon carinicauda, assembly GCF_036898095.1. Taxonomy (NCBI): domain Eukaryota; kingdom Metazoa; phylum Arthropoda; class Malacostraca; order Decapoda; family Palaemonidae; genus Palaemon; species Palaemon carinicauda. The sequence goes on from NC_090740.1 coordinate 23,306,620, forward strand.
AAAGGATATCCTTCATTTTTATGAATACCTCCCATTAATTTAAATGTTGTTACTCTTCTCAAAAATTTAATTTTTCCTTGTTTCCTATTCTCACTAGGCTATTTTCCCTGTTGGAGCCCCTGGGCTTATAGCATCCTGCTTTTCCAACAAGGGTTGTAGCTTAGCAAATAATAATAATAATAATAATAATAATAATAATAATAATAATATCATTACTCTAAGTGGATATCTTCAAAATTTCTAAGATTTCTCCACTTTAGATTGTCATTATTCATTGTTTTACTCTTCACTAATATCGACTTTGAACTTCCTCATTTTATAAAACTGCCAGTCCTTCAAGTCTATATTTACATATCCATCCCTCAATGCTATAAATCTACAAACCTTCGTTAAACGGCGCAATATCTTATCATTTACCATAAAATACACCATCATTTGCGCATTTCTGTAATTTTACTCACCATTCATTTAAAGGTTTAAAGGTCGCTCATGAATGGCACAGGCAAGGGACTGTGACATTGCCCTAGCAATCAGGACAAAGCCCTAGAGACTGACCATATATTATATGATCAGCGCCCAAGCCTCCTCTCCACCCAAGCTAGGACCAGGGAGTGCCAGACAGTGGCTGCAGATGACTCAGCAGATAGACCTATAGGTTTCCACAAACCCACCAACCTTAGCTCACGAAGTAAGGTTGCAGACACTAATGGAACTAACAAGTCTGAGCGGGACTCGAAACCCCGACTGGCAAACACCAGGCAGAGACGTTACCAATCAGGTCACAGCAACCTATAATACACAGCTACATAAACCCCACAATCCAGAATCATGATGCATGATTTTATACAACTTCAGTTTCGACAAGAAAACTTCTAATTACAAAACCCAACTTCCGTTAACAATACCTACAAAGTTAATCTCCCAGTTGCATCTTTGTTATAATTATCTAACAGTCCGTTTTTCTTGTGTAACTATACAGGTTGGGGCAAAAACAGGGTTTCACTTAACACTTGAACATTTTATATTTAATAGACATTAGACATTTACCTACCTAAATTAGACATTTTACAATGAACATTTAATCTCTCAAGTGCTCAAAAGGTATTTGTATCTAAAACGTTATTATGAAACTGAAAAAGATAATGAAGTAACTGAAAACCCTACTTTTGGCTCACCCTGTATACGACTTTTCCCTGGTTTAATCTTGCTTCAAAATTCCGAAAACAATCTTTCACATTCAAATTTGAGAGAAACACTGTTATAGTACTCATTTCTATCACCACCTGGAATTCTTTCGGTCAAAAGACATATCTACAGCTATCTGTAACTTTATTCACAACATTTTCTTTTAAAAATCAAAATTACTTACTCTCCAAAACGAATAAATTAAATCTATGCATTTTGTATCAACGTTCATTTCCTGAGTAAACAGCCATGTACGTTTAGATACAGGAATTCTTGGTACACTTCACCGGGAAAAGTGCACCCAGCCACAGGTAGTAGGTAGGCTAGAGCACCAACCACCCGTTGAGATACAACCGCTAGAGAATTATGGGGTCCTTTGACTGGCCAAACAGTACTACACTGGATCCTTCACTCAGATTACGGTTCATTTTCCCTTTGCCTACACTTACACCAACTAGTTTGGCCTATTCTTTACAAATACTCCTCTGCCCCCATACACCTGACAACACTGAGATCACCAAACAATTCTTCACCCAAGGGGTTAACTACTGCACTGTAATTGTTCAGTGGCCACTTTCCTCTCGATAAAGGCAGAAGAGACTCTTTAGCTATGGTAAGAACCTCTTCTAGGAGAAGAACACTCCAAAATCAAACCATTGTTCTCTAGTCTTGGGAAGTGCCATAGCCTCTGTAACATGGTCTTCCACTGTCTGGGTGTCTGGGGGTAGAGGTCTCTTGCTTGAGGGTACACCCTGGCACACTATTCTATCTTATTACTCTTCCTCTTGTTTTGTTAAAGTTTTGATAGTTTATAAAGGAAATATTAATTTTAATGTTACTGTTCTTAAAATATTTAATTTTCCCTTCTTTCCTTTCCTCACTGGGCTATTTTGCCTGTTGGAGCCCCTGAGCTTATAGCATCCTGTTTTTCCAACTAGGGTTGTAGCTTAGCAAATAATAATAATAATAATAATAATAATAATAATAATAATAATAATAATAACTTCCATTTTTACATCTTTCTCTATACAAGACGTTTATACAAATAATATAATAAGAGAAATAAGCATCAAAACTATTATATTTGATATTAAATAAATAAAAAAAAAAACTTCGCATACTCTTCAATTGGTGAATGAAATTGACAACATAAGTATGTGTTATGAACAGAGGAAAAGTATTACTAGAGATTGGATTAGAGATTCTGGAATTTCAAGTTGTAAGTTACAATCTATGTATTTTCATTTGTCATACGAACTTTCGTTTTTAGCCAAAACGCGATTGGTGAGACAGATTTCTCTTGACAATAAATAAATACTTATGTTGTCAATTTCATTCACCAATTGAAGAGTATGCGAAGTTTTTTTTTTTTATTTAATATCAAATATAATAGTTTTGATGCTTATTTCTCTTATTATATTATTTGTATAAACGTCTTGTATATATATATATATATATATATATATATATATATATATATATATATATATATATATATATATATATATTAGATTAACAAACCCTTTGGATTGGGGATACTTTACGTTGTGAAAGGGTTTGCGGATCGCCATGATCAGCAAATCTGTAATAGTTAGAGCCACCCATACTAGGTTGGTTTGCTATGAGCGATCAAACGAAAGTCTCTCACCATCACCAATCCGCAGTTGGCCAGCGTGGTGATGAAAACTGGCCAGACTCCCCTGCCTGAAATGACATATCTGAGGCCTTTGCTTTGCGGTGGACTGGAAACGATTGTATTTGTTGTTGTTGTTGTTGTTGTTGTATACTAAGAAAAAGCATAAATGTGCGTTTCATGTCAACATGAGACTTGCACACGCTAATAGCCATAGATATATTCCCCGGTAACTGCTGTATTATACGTTCGAAACAGTTAACAGCCAGCAAACCGTTGTGTGCAAAAGTAAAGTATTTTCTAACTCTTTCCAAATGTTCGCTTAAGCTATACGAACCAATGTTCTTTCACCCGTTCAAGGGTATCGTAAACATGAAACAGTTCTGTAAGTGACCATTACGAAATTTAATAATTCACACTTCAACATAAGAGAGAGAGAGGGAGAGATTTGGATTTTTTGGTCCACACATCACCATATTGCAACTGAGGTAACATCGTAGAATTGAATAAAATAAACATTTAAATGAGAGAGAGAGAGAGAGAGAGAGAGAGAGAGAGAGAGAGAGAGAGAGAGAGATTTGGATTTTTGGTCCACACATCACCATAGTGCAACTGAGGTAACATCGCAGAATTGAATAATATAATACACATTTAAGAGTGAGAGAGAGAGAGAGAGAGAGAGAGAGAGAGAGAGAGAGAGAGAGAGAGAGAGAGAGATTGGGATTTTTTGGTCCACACATCACCATGGTGCAACTGAGGTAACATCGCAAAATTGAATAATAGAATAAACATTTAAATGTAGAGAGAGAGAGAGAGAGAGAGAGAGATTAGGATTTTTTGGTCCACACATCACCATAGTGCAATTGAGGTAACATCGCAGAATTGAATAAAATAATAAAATAATAAACATTTAAATGTAGAGGTAGAGAGAGAGAGAGAGAGAGAGAGAGAGAGAGAGAGAGAGAGAGAGAGAGAGAGAGAGAGATATTTGGATTTTTTGGTCCACACATCACCATGGTGCAACTGAGGTAACATCGCAGAATTGAATAATTTAATACACATT
>NC_090740.1:23315500-23323000 GCF_036898095.1 Palaemon carinicauda
TTTGTTTTCATAAATCTCCCTGTGAGAAAGATTTTGAAAGCAGAAATTTTGAATAAATGATATCATATCTTTCATAAAATTCACTCAACTTCTTGACATAAAACTCAAAAGGAGTCTTAAAATATGGCTGAGCTTAGTGTTATATGAAGAGAAAAAAAAAATATTGCGTTCATTTCAATATTCTTTATTATAACTACTTTAAATTAACTATATTTGGAACCTCATGAATCTCTGTTAACACTTTACAACTTAATTCCGTAGGAAGTATGAAACTGTCCAATACATATTAACAATACGTATTTCAGCCATGCCCTTAAAAATAATATATTAGATACTGTGTTTTAAAGGAATCTTATTCACAAATAATAATAATAATAATAATAATAATAATAATAATAATAATAATAATAGTAATAATAATTATTATAATAATAATAATAATAGTAATAATAATAATAGTAATAATAATAATTATAATAATAATAATAATAATAATAATAATAATAATAATAATATAATTACCATAAAAATAAAACCTCAAGGATGAGTAAGTCAAGTACTTACTGTATACTAAGTTATTCATGACAATTACTTCCATTTGAACTACCTAAAACAGCCTCATAGTAAAATATAGACATACTGTATGTGTAGCCAGGTCTCAAGCTGATGAACTCTACGGACTGCAAAATTGCAAGAACACGTGCTTGGTTACAAGGGCCAGGCAATCTAGACCTACATCAAATTCAAAAAGCTGATAAATATGACATACTCAAAGAGAGACAGCTAGACACAGACACAGAGGCTACGTCTTCCATATTTACACTGTAACTGCTGAATCGAAAATAAAACCTCCTGTGCATAAAACTTCACACATTACCAGGTTCATATATCTCTAGGTATCGTCCCTTCCTTTTAAGTCCCTCTATTCGTCACCTGACTATATTTGTTTGCGCCAGGGAGAACAGACTACAGTCGAGATACTACCGCTAGTGTGTTATGGGGTTCTTTGACTGGCCACATAGCAATATAATGGATCCTTCTTTCTGGTTACGGTTCATTTTCCCCTTCCCTACACACACCGAATAGTCTGGCCTATTCTTTACATATTCTCCTCTGTCCTCGTACACGTGACAACACTGGGATTACCAAACAATTCTTCTTCCCACAAAGGGTTACTGCATTGTAATTGTTCAGTGGCCATTTTTCTCTTGGTAAGGGTAGAAGGGACTCTTTAGCTATGGTAACCAACTCTTCTAGGAGAAGGACACTCCAAAATCAAACCATTGTTCTCTAGTCTTGAGTAGTGCCATAGCCTCTGTACCATAGTCTTCCACTGTCTTGGGTTAGGGTTCTCTTGTTTGAGGGTACACTTGGGCACACTATTCTACTGTATATAATTTCTCTTCCTATTGTTTTGTTAAAGTTTTTATAGTTTATATAGGAGATATTCATTTTAATGTTACTGTTCTTAAAATATTTTTTTTCTCCTTGTTTTCTCTCCTCACTGGGCTATTTTCCCAGTTGGAACCCCTGGGCTTTTAGCATTCTGCTTTTCTAACTAAGATTGTAGCTTAATAATAATAATAATAATAATAATAATAATAATAATAATAATAATGGATAAGATAACCTTCCTTCTAACATTGCCCAGGTAAAAGTAACAAGATAAGGACAGTTCATAGCAATTTAGGTCTATTCAATGATCAATACGCTTATTATTCACAAATTATATACAAAAGTACTATTACTTCTTCCCCTTTACTATCTCAGATTATTCTTAGTTAATTTAACAGGCCTGTTTAGTTTTTCATAGTGTTTTCCGAGAAACTTGCTCTGTTTTGTTGAATGTTTCTGATTTTCTGCGGATATCTGCGAGCTTCATTTTTTACTGCTGAGCTATTTACCGAATACGAATGTAGTGTGCCAATATGATTTTTATTCAATACGCTTATTTTACCTTGATTTAATAAGTGTATCTAAAATCACACTCAAATGAATAGAAGTTTATCTAAAATCACACTCAAATGAATAGATCACCTTATTGAATAATACTTTTCATTTATTTAATAAATCATCTAGGTAGGCCATTGCAAGCTTTGTTGCATAGTCATCGTTTGTTATTACATTAGTATAAACAAACATTCCCTAAAGCATCGAAATTTGTATAGCTTTCTCAAATTATATTTCTTTGACCGTGGTGTTCTTTATATATATATATATATATATATATATATATATATATATATATATATATATATATATATATATATATATATATATATATATATATATGCGTAAAAATCACAGGAAAACGTGATGCTCAGATGCAGAAGAACCACAGGGAAAATGAAAATGCGGAATATACACTTAAGTCCTGACTAGTTTCGTGATACTTCCTCAGAGGACTTCTGAGGAAGTATCACGAAACTAGTCAGGACTTGAGTGTATATTCCGTATTTTCATTTTCCCTGTGGTTCTTCTGCATATATATATATATATATATATATATTATATATATATATATATATATATATATATATATATATTATTCTAATGTTGGTTATCATGTCGAATTGTGCGAGGTGGCTGTTGGGTACTGCCAGAGAGGCGGGGTGAATGTAAGGGAAGTTTATTCAATAAGACAACGAGCTTATAAACAACAAGATGAGAGCAACAATTTAAAAAAAAAAAAAATCATACAATGTGAAACATGCAGTGGGAATCTTGAACAGGTTTTTCTATTATTTTCTACTACCAATGCGGAGAGAGAGAGAGAGAGAGAGAGAGAGAGAGAGAGAGAGAGAGAGATAAAAAACTAATAGCATTACAGTGTATGAGCATGTATGAAACGTCCTCACAACTTTTATTACTTATGCAATATATTTTCCCTTTTTATATCCAGCATTTTGTTGTTTCTTTCGAATTTTATCAATATGCCCTGATTTGTAGTCATTTTTTTTATTCTATCCCATAACTGATATTTACTCTGGATTTGATATTTTCAACATCATGCATAACCAGATAAAACACTGCAATATCAGCCAAAATATGCTTAGCAAACGTCAATGAATCTTTAAAAATCTTCAAAGGGTCTTCGAACCGTATTACTTCTAGCATATCCAAGAGCATCATCAAGCAAATATCACCATGGTAGGTTTTATACCATATGTTCTAAAACTACTGTATCATATTCTGCCTGAGGGTCCAATAATATCAGCAATATACGTTTACTTTTCAATTCTATTTAAGAGAGCAATCGTCAAACTACCTTTTAAACGTGAATAATAATTGTCCAAAATAAAATTATAGGGATATGAAATACAGAAATACACTAATAAATCAATAATTCCAAGCATGGATTAGAAAGGTAATAAGCACCAATTTTCTTAGAAATTCAAGGTATGACAAACAAATTTTTTAAACGCTGTCCTTTTACGAGAATAAAAATTTAAATCTTAAAGAGTAAAAAAATGGAAATGGGTAAAATCATGGGTCACCGGTAATGGCCGTTAAAATAAAGTAAATTTCCTGTTTGCAAAGACTGGAAACGGAATCAATTAATACAAATTGCTTTTGGTGTCAGAACATTATAGAATTTAGAGGTCGTCACACCATCCGCATTAGATATTTTCATCGAGACATCCCAACAATAGGTAGGTTCATCCTTGCCAAGATTCTTGGGCAGGATGTGTTGTGCTACGCTCGGGCTATTTTTAGATTTATTTCAGAAGCAAGTCTTCTGAAAGGTATTTAACTTTTATAAGGACATCTTCGCTTTTATTGTTTTAAATTTAAATTCCTTTTACTCTTTATCTATAACAAATGATATCAAGTGTCAATAACCCTCGACGTCTGAAAACCAGAAAACTCAATCAATCAATCAATCAATCAATCAATCAATCCCCAATAATATAACCAAAACTCAAATGCCATTTATAAACATACACCAATAACAACATATACAGCCATGTCTAGTCTACTGCAGGACAAAGTCATCAGACATGTCAGTTTGTTTGGGATTTGGCCAGTTTATGACTGGGGATTGGCCAGTTTTCATCACCACACTGCGGTGGTAAATGTGTACTGGTGATGGTGGGAAATTTTCGCCTGATTGCCCACAGCATACTAACTTAAATTAGAATAGAGGGTCCTGACTAGTACAGTTTGGTAAAAATGGCGATACGCAAAGCCTTTTCACCACGTTAAGGTATCCCCCCTCAGAAATATACAGTATATTCGTATAAATCGAACAATCACGACTAAGTCCAAGTTTTCCATTGTGCCAAAGAATGATAAGAATCAAAATAAATTCCATATCTACTATTGTCTAACCCTCTAAAAGATTCCAGGGGATTGTTTGTATTGAAATGATTCAACATCGTATTATGATTATTTATTCTTTAAGGTTATGTTTTTTTTTTTTATTCTTGCCAAAAAGATTACATATTTTTTCTTGATTAGGAAATTTTAGTGATGTATTTTCAGATCACGAATCACCTGCATGTTTCTACGGATCTTGAAATTAACATAGTTCTTCTTCACCCTTTAGTTAGGAAAAGTTGTAAATCCAATAAAAGGTAATTCAGCATAGCCCTGAAATATGTAAATACCAGCCTAAGATATCTATCTATCTATCTATCTATATATATATATATATATATATATATATATATATATATATATTATATATATCATATACATATATTATATATATAGATAGATAGATAGATAGATAGATCTTCAAATCTTTGTGGAACCAGAATACTTGGTACACCAAAAGATGTCAGCATGTATTTGACCTTTGCTATATCACTGACGTTTCTGATATTGCATTGTTATGCAATATGGAAATTAACTCGATTAAAACATTCACACGCACAAACAATGCAATTAATCTCTTGTGACAAAAAGAAATAACATATGATTATATAGGAGACATTTATTTTAATGTTACTGTTCTTAAAATAAAATATTTTTCCTAGTTTCCTTTCCTCACTGGGTTATTTTCCCTGTTGGAGCCTCTGGGCTTATAGGATTCTGCTTTTCCAACTAGGGGTGTGGCTTAGCAATTAACACTAATAACAACAACAACAACAACAACAAACAATAATAATAATAATAATAATAATAATAACAATTATAACAGTAATAACAATAACAATAATAATAATATCGCATCTATGCAACTGAAATAATCAAAATACAGTAAGTTACTAATAACTTCTTTTTTTTTTTTGTTAAAACATTGCGCATCCCAAACCATTCCATTAAACGAAACCAAATTATCGCGGTTATTGCGATGCAGTTCAAAATATCTTTCCTGTCGCATCTGGTAATTCAATATTCTTCGCAAATGGTGCGGAACTACACCAAAATTGTGACAAAATGCCAGTGAAGTTACAGTTTTTTGAGTGGAATACTTACCCGCTTGTAATTCACTCTCACGAACACACAATCTAGTTGATGATGGTACAATGAACACTCAAAAAAATGGTAGCTGGATTTCTTAAAAAGTTATTAAAATATGGCTGTACTAGCAGGCGACTCCTAATTATAACTAACATCGCACGAGGGTCTGCCCCTCTCTTTTATTCTTCTCCTATACTTCCCTTTCTCCGTTTTTCCTTATTCCTTCCCATCCCGACTACCTGCCTTCGGGCTACAAACTGGATTGTATATAGGGGTACTCTTCCTCTCCCCATATTCCCCACTTCCCTATCCTTATCCTGATCCTGATCCTGGTTGATTAAATTGATCATAAGTATATCAGCCACTCCAGCCCCTAAGCATTGATACAATAACTGGACCATAGAAGGATGCATTCCAAAATAACATTACAATCCCCCTATGTATATGGTAAACAACTAAAATCTCTATAATATAGTCAGTACTTCATCTTATATATCCAATTTCCATTGTCCCTGTGAACACACACATTTTTTCTAAATATATATATATATATATATATATATATATATATATATATATATATATATATATATATATATACACATATATATATATATATATATATATATATATATATATATATATAGATATATATATATATGTATATATATAGATATTTATATATATATATATATATATATATATATATATATATATATATGTGTGTGTGTGTGTGTGTGTATCCAAAATTGAATTTATTGTACATATATCTCCGGCAAAACAACTAATTCTTATTATTATTTAATAACCATATAAAAAAAACTACTGATAAATATATAGTCACTGTAATATAATATAATCTCTATATCTCCCTCTAATAAAAAAAATAATAATCTAAAAAGCAATGTGATCAAACTATTGAATATTCATTATCAACTAAGTCATCAAGAAAATACGAATGAAATAATCGCGGTTGATGAAGAGGCATTAAAAATATTTCTCTACTGATGAACAAAAAATAATCGTAAAAAACAGGATAACAAAACGTTGAAGATGCCAAATAACAAACTAATATTAGAAAATCCCGAATACTCAAATTCATACTTATTTTGCGAAGATTTAACTGCAAAACATAAAAAAATATAACAATCTTTAAGAGTTGAATGTAAAAGGTTGCTATAATTATTAATATAGTTCCCACAATTAATGCAATTTTTTACAGAAATTACAATTTTCAAGTAGGACAAAGGATACTTCACAACAATAGATAACCTCCATCATTTCTTATTCAGCAATATTATCAGATAGGACCTAAATACAATATGAAGTAGCATTGCCTAATAAGAGCATCTAATAATAAAACCATCAACAACCACAAAAAAACAATAATAATAATAATAATAATAATAATAATAATAATAATAATAATAATAATAATCTATAAAGGTTATCAATTTGTTTCTGGGAAATTAGAAAAGTTGAAACCAAGAAAAATACACAAGGTATACATATACATGATATATATATATATATATATATATATATATATATATATATATATATATATATACATACATATATACATATATATATGTATATATATATATATATATATATATATATATATATATATATATATATATATAAAGTGCATATACTGTTTTCATAACACTAAGCCTTTTCACCTTGAATGGGTGGCTCCAAAATGATTGAACACATGTCACTGTCATATGCTGAAACAGGAAGAAACCAACAATAAAGAGAAAATCCTCCACAACGTTATCGCTACATATTCCTGTACAGAAGGTTCTGATATCAGCGCAACTTCAAAGCCTTACAAACATTTAGGAATTCCACACTATTTTATACATCCTTTTTTTTTTTTTTCTCGTTTCCTGGACATCAAGGCCTTTCCTTTCCAACAGCTTTGTCCCACCGCCTCTCTAACAATTTCTAGGCCTTCCTCACCTCCATTCTAGCTCTTTGGAAATACCGTGATACATCCTAACACATAGCTATTATTTTTCAGCAATATTATCAGATAAGACCTAATAACAATATGAAGTAGCATTGCATATTAAGAGCATCTAA
>NC_090740.1:23328000-23348000 GCF_036898095.1 Palaemon carinicauda
AAGAAGAAGATGAAGATTTCATCAATAAAAAAAAAAAAAAAAAATCGTTGTTGCACCACGCATGCAAAGTCATTAACCAGTCACTTTGCACCTTCATTCCCATTATGTTCAGTGGCTACTTTCCTCTTGGTAAGGATAGAAGAGACTTTTTAGCTATGGTAAGCAGCTCTTCTAAGAGAAAGACACTCCAAAATCAAACTATTGTTCTCTATTCTTGGGTAGTGCCATAGCCTCTGTACCATGGCCTTCCACTGTTTTGGGGTAGAGTTCTCTTGCTTGAGGATACACTCGGGCACAATATTTCGTCTTATTTCTCTTCCTCTTGTTTTTTCAAGTTTCTATAGTTTAAATATTAAATATTTGTTTTAATTTTGTTACTGTTCTTAAAATATTGTTTCAATTATTAATTCCTTTTCTTGTAGTTTCCATATTTGCTTTCCTCACTCGGGACTATTTACCTTGTTGGAGCCCTCGGGCTTATAACATTCTACCTTTCCAACTAGGGTTGTAGCTTATCTTTTATGGAGAGTTACAAGGAATTTCAAGGATTTTAGATATCTCAAATACTTTTTATTCCATCAGCAGAGACCCCACTTGCTCTTGGATACGGCGAATTAGTTTAAACGTTTAGAGAGGTTTTATGATTTTGTCTAACTTATTCATGAATTCGCTTGCCGTGTTACAGTTCACTACATCCGATGAAACTCTGTTCCATGTTTTTGCTATTTTGTATGTAAAGAAATTTCCACAATGAGAGAGAGAGAGAGAGAGAGAGAGAGAGAGAGAGAGAGAGAGAGAGAGAGAGAGAGAGAGAGAGATTAGTTTGTTGGAAGTTTGCAGCCTCTAACACTTCAAGCAACATATATTTGATTTTTTATTTTAAAAGTATCAAATATTAAATCTACTCTTTGAGAATGTTCAAGGTTCAGGGCTTAATGATATATACATCTCTTCTGCCATGTGTGTGTGTATCTATCTATATATATATATATATATATATATATATATATATATATATATATATATATATATATGAATGTATATATACACACATATATATATATATATATATATATATATATATATATATATATATATGTATATATACACATATATATATATATGTATATATACATATATATATGTATATATATATATATATATATATATATATATATATATATATATATATATATATATATATAGTTTTAAAAAAGAGAATTACGAAAGGGTTAAAAATTAAGACAGTAGAATTGGAATTAACAGAATAGTAGTTTTAATGCATATGAGTTGTTTCCTTATTTTGTTACGAACAAATCAATGCATGTTTCCAAAGGTAACGCTAAATAAAGAATATACCCAGTCGATAAAAAAGAAACAATACACTCAAATACTATTCATTACAAAGCTCCTTAAAATATCACAGAGGTATGATACAACAGATGTTTCATTGAATTTCAGTGATACAATACACTAACAGCTCTTACAAAAGAAAAATATATGAAAAATACTGTATCAGGCTTATAGAGGAGACTAGAGCATTTATAACTAGGTGAACGCTTACACCTTTTTCTCAGCATTTAAAGAGCTTGGGATATCATATTACTTATTTCCTATGGCTGTTTACCTTGTCTTCTTTATGGGGTGACTGATACTTCTTGTGAAAAAAAATATAATGTTTCATTTATAAATAACTTGAAGACAGGTGACATTTCAATTTCCCGAGAATTTGAAAACTACTTGTTTTCTGTGAAAAGATGGCATTTTTTTTTCTTTTTTTTTTTACAAAACCTGATTTTCTCAAAAATGGGTTTCTAATGGTATATATTTCATCAAAAAGAGGGAATCAATATATTGAAAGTCAAGACTGGGACCCCACCATAATTAGGTGCATAGAACCTTTAGAAAGGAACTGGGAGCAAATTAAACCCTGTTCAGAATATTCAAAATTAGAAATAGAGGTTTTAAATTAGTTTAATCGTTATGAAATGAAAGGAAGGTTAAGAGCATTGAATCCAATCTCATAGCTACGAAGATTGTATTAAACATAACGTCACCCTCATAAACTAACTGCCTAAGTCATTTTCTCCACTTGTTGGGAAATAAAAAAGAAAACCTCATTTCCTAATTCTTTATATCATTATGTTGATCTTCAATTAACATATTCTTATTCACAAATTCTTCCATTAAGAATTTGTGAACTGAAACTCAAGATAATGATATAAAGAATTAGGAAATGAGAAGGTTTCTTTTTGATTTCCTAACAAGTGGAGAAAATGACTTAGGCAGTTAGTTTATGAGGGTGACGTTAAGTGTAATTCACCACCTTCACTAGAGATGGGATAATAAAAAATATTTCAATACTTCCGACATCAATGCTGGTATAACAAAACTACCTTTTGCAGCAAATATTACAGCATCTAAGATATAAAGCACAAACATATATGTAAGAAAACCAAGTAAACCCGTTGACGGATTAAGCAAAGTGTACAGACGCAGTTTAAAAACAGCTAGAATACGTATCATACAGGTGCGATGAGAGACCCAACATGCACGCTACGTATGTTATAAATAAATAAAGAAACCAATCTTCAAATGTAAAATTAAAAGTTGGGGCCACAGGTTTGATGGCTGTTGGAATGTAGCTTACAGGTGTTATTTGATAAAGGCAATGTTATTACTATCATTACAAGCTAAGCTATAACCCTAGTTGGAAAGGCTAGATGCTATAAACCAAAGGGCTCCAACAGGTAAAAAATCCCGGTGAGGAAAGGAAACAAGGAAATAAATAAACTACAAGAGAAGTAATAAACAATCAAAATAAAATATTCTAATAACAGTAACAATTTCTGGTCAGCCAAGGGTTCAAACCTTAGCCGAGTTGAAACTGATGCGACAGTGAACTCCTATACCACTAGGTCACAAAGAGAGAGAGAGAGAGAGAGAGAGAGAGAGAGAGAGAGAGAGAGAGAGAGAGAGAGAGAGAGAGAGTCAACTGTCACTTCAGTTTCGACTTGGCTAAGATTCGAATCCCTAGCCAACGATAAATTCTTATCAAGATAGGAGTTTCCCCTTGGGTCTTTGATCCTAAGGCAAATCGAATTAGATATTAAGAGGTATCTGTGGCTCATATGAACAAATTAAATTCACGAGTATTAGTGATAAAATTATCACACACACATTATATATATATATATATATATATATATATATATATATATATATACATTATATATATATATATATATATATATATATATATATATATATATATATATATATATATATATATATATATACTGTATGTGTGGGTGAGGGGTGAGTGCGTGTTCAAGTTTCAATAAAGACAAAACAGCGAAGAAAACCTAATTTCTCCATGTAATTTCGAAACAATATTAGTCAAGAAGAAAATAGTCTGTATTTTTGTGACGTGTTAACCCCAAATCATTCGATTTATAAACGAGTTCATTTTTCATCGAAGATTGGATTTAAAATCCCTGAAAATAAAGGGGATACATCATTCGGAGCAATTCTGAAGATAACACTGATAGGAAGGAAAATAGCCTATAATTTTCATTGTATATTACACTAGAATAATATACTTCATCTATCATCCAACCTTCCCGGAAAATTCGTTGTCCACGAACTCGCTCCCTTTCTCTTCTAAAATATATTTACCCACAACTTCACAAGCAGACATATAAACACATCGAAACCATATAAGCAGGACAATTCCATAGAGACTGGCCCATAACTTCACAAGCAGACTTGTAAACACATCGAAACCATATCATATTAAATAAGATATTCATTATGTTAGTCTTCACATCATTAAAAAATAGGTTTACTTATATTCGAGTGTTAATATCACTCAATATTTCCTCTATTTAAGCTGAGTTCTATAGAAATAAATGAGTAATTCTACACTGTTTTCAGTGGTAGGAAATGATTATTGAAAATAGCGAATGTTGGTCTGAAAAGGAAATAAATATAACAACCGTATGCATAAAGAATATATGTGTGTGTGTATATATATATATATATATATATATATATATATATATATATGCATAGTGTACATATGTGTATAGATATATATGCATAGTGTACATATGTGTATAGATATATATGCATAGTGTACATATGTGTATATATATATATAAATATATATATATATATATATATATATATATATATATATATATATATATATATATATACACACATATACACCAAGATCTCTCCCAGTGAAAGGGGATGATTTAAGATATGAATTAATGACAGCAGAATCATGATATATGGATAATTCTTACTAATCTATTCAAACACTAACTTTGGACCTAGAAAATTCAAATGACTATATAAAATGAAAAACATTTTAAGGCCATGGCCACGCCTTATAGACACCAATGACCAGTGTATATATATATATATATATATATATATATATATATATATATATATATATACACACACACACACACACACACACATATATATATATATATATATATATATATATATATATACACACAACAAGATATGAGTTAAAGGCACACGGTTGAATACCTAGTAATAGTGCTGCAGATGCGTGGGGACCAACAGCCATGACATGTGCAGAATTTCAATATATTGCTTACATAGTACATCTGCTTGAGACCTTCACAGCTATCAAGATTCAAGAACCTTCAAGCTAGTACCATCCAAGGCCAATGTGTGGTTAGAACATCACCTTAGGGTAAATGCCTCATTCCTCTCTCTTCAATAAGCAGAATGATTCATTGGTATTATGCTTTGAAGTATAATCATGAAGGTAGCTATCTGTTTTGTGCTGTGAAACAATCAAGTTTTGCAGAATTCATAACAAATCCAAAGTTGTATGTCAAAGGGAAGATTCTCTGTACAACAAGGTGATAATAACCCTATTAGTCAACTAATACTGAATCAGGCTTTAAGAGTAACTGCCAACACAGAACACCTCCTATCCCCCAACTTCAGCTAATATATTGATAAAAAAAATCATTAGTAACTATTCATTACATTAGAGCAATTCGATTTCCAGAATACTGAAGTAATGATACAACCTAATTATATTCTAGAATTCTAGCTCCTAATTGGTATAGTCTGTTAATTCTACCTTACTGCAAAGTATAGCAACTTATATCTACAGGAACTGGGATGATAACAATTGTCCAAAGAAATACAAATACATTTCCTTCTTTGAACACTACTGTACATACATAAAAAATGACAAGTGTCCTAACTGGATTAGTCCATTTAATGTAAGAGAAATAAGCTCACACATTTAGACTAGCATAAATTCATATTCAAAATACCTATTGATCTTCTGCCAGAGCACAAAATGCTAAAGACACAGTGAAAACTAGAGGGGCACTCAGTAGAGCGCAGACCTCCGCCACGGCAATTTATTTCTCGACCTTGGCCTCGAACTTTGACCTTAACATGTATTTACTGTGGATTTTCTTACAATCAAATATGAACCAAATTTGAAATCTGTGACAAAGATGTTCGAACTTATGGTTGATTACGTGAATTGGACATTTTACTTGACCGAAACCTTCACCTTCCAAAATTTTATAATTTCCAGCTTTTTACCTAACACCTAATACCTGCAAGTTTCATTACTCTACGATTAAAATTGTTGCCAGCAAGCTGCTCACAAATAAACACACACAAACAG
The DNA here is from genome assembly GCF_036898095.1 of Palaemon carinicauda. Classification (NCBI taxonomy): domain Eukaryota; kingdom Metazoa; phylum Arthropoda; class Malacostraca; order Decapoda; family Palaemonidae; genus Palaemon; species Palaemon carinicauda. The sequence goes on from NC_090740.1 coordinate 23,333,702, forward strand.
GGGTTAAAACATAACCTCCTTCCAAATTAGTTGGCGGAGGTAGATCATTATATGAAATAATTCCAATGCAAAATCTTTTCACATCCTTAACAACCATGAGAAAGCAAGGTCTCTGACAGTGAAGAAGCGTTTCTGAAGCATTTTTATTTAATAAGAAACTCATCAAGAGAGTTTTTAAACATCTTGTTTGAGCCATTCCTTTGTCTTGTTGATTATTGACGGAGCAATAAACATAAGCAATAAGGCACCACCTTATGATGATATGAAAGGACTAACAATATATTGTAAATCATCATTGCAAAGAGTGTCATCCAGATGATGGTGGGTATTATGGAAGGCGATAACCTCAACCTATGGTAAAAAATCTGATTAATCATTATTTAGAACATATGAAAATAAGCGCATTGATGCTATGTCTAAAGCTGACGGACATCAACAAAAGGAACTGAAACGAGCATGAAACGTAAGTACAGTGGTTAACTTCACCCTCATAATACTGGCTGCACGTAGTAAGAGCTTGATTGATTGATTGATTAATTTAAAGTTTTCGGGCATCCTGACCTCTAAGGTCATTGACACCGTGTAAGAGCTTGATGAACTTGACCATTAGATTCTGGAGAAAACCAGACTTGAAAGAAAAACACTGCAATAGAATTGTGAAAACAGTACCTCAGACCCAATAACTATTCTACAACAGAAGGAAAGAATTGACCAGAGTTTGGTAAGTACCAGACACTTAAGTCATCCTACATACCAAATATGCCACTCCTAATATATTTTAAATTCCAGTAGTACCTCAAGAAAAATATTCCTCCCAAGTTCTTTTCTTTTTAAAATGATACAAGATGTAAAACTGTTAAAATTAATCGCAGCCAATTGCATCAGTTATGCCAACCTCAACAAAATGTCACTGGCAAATAATTTACGTGTATGTGGTAAGCGCACTCAGTGGTTGCATATGACTGAATGTAATAGAACTTTGGCTGATGAGAGAACTCAGAGGATGCTTTCACATAGGTTAGAAAATGACATCTCAAATGCTATTCTAAAGGCATTTGAAAATATATTTACATCAATATTGTTAACTACTCTGATAGCTTTTGTAATAATGGTATATGAACTACTAAGTAAAATAATTACCATGTGGAATTTGGACAACTACAAATCTGTCAGGACTGTCTATACAAACATGCAACTTGAGATAAACAGCATGCTACCAACTGACAACATACATTATGAATTAATTCACAAGTACCTAACCCATTAGACAGTATAAGTTTGGCTCGAAATGATGAGGGAAACTTATAGATGGGATAAATTTGTTAGAATACATCTTTAAAAAAATATGAAGTGATGTAAATGACCTAATTATCTGACCATATATTCATATGACCAGCACCCAAGACCCCTCTCCACCCAAGTTACGAACAAGGAAGGTCAGGCAATGGTAGCTGATGACTCATCAGATAGGCATATAGGCTCCCCCAAACCCCCATTCCTTAGCTCACAAGGATGGTGAGGTTACAGCAACCAAAGAAACTAACGAGTTTAAGCGGGACTCGACCCCCAGCCTGGCGATCACCAGTCAGTGACTTTACCACTTACGCCACCACAACCCTAACGAAAACCTTCTGTTAGTTCCCCTCGCTTTAAGTCATTAATGGTACATCCCCGAAATAAAGCAGTCTTTCACGATATTCTCTTTTCATTACTTCCCCCATGTAAAGATTGATTAAACTATGCAAATGTAATTCACCTTTCCCCTATCTTTCCTCAGCACATAACAAGACTCGCCAAGTACAACATTGCATGATTCCTTTAGTTCATAGTGAAATACTTCGATGTCAGCATGCCTGGGAACTCTAATTCAATCAGTTAATCATACTGAAATACCTGACCTATTTCGAGACTACACAAAAATTATTTTTAAGCTATTTACATTATATTTTAAGCCCCGTAAATTTAAGTCTTCGCGAGAAGCTAAAATAGTTCCTGGATATACCAACTATGCATAGTATACGTGTTGTTTGGAAATATCTCAACATATCCATCAGGAAGCTACAGCGTGTGAAAACCTTAAAAGGGAATAATGTGGCAATGCAATTTCAAAAGTATTTTTTAACGAATTAATTCTTTAATCATATAGAAAATAAAAATCTAATTAAAATCAGGATAAATCTTAAAATTAAATACTTTTATGGATGACATGTCATAATAGGAGTCATTTACCATTTACTTAATAATTATATCCAGTATACCTATAAAAACCAATAGGTATAGAGTTCACATTCAACTTACTTAAGCACACACACACACACACACACACATATATATATATATATATATATATATATATATATATATATATATATATATATATATATATATATACATACTCACATATATATATATATATATATATATATATATATATATATATATATATGTCTGTGTATGTACGTTACCCGTCAAAAATGATAGCTAAATTTCTGGATAGATATATACACACATACACAAACACATTCAACCCTTCTCACCCCTCTCCCTACCCGAGGGACGGGGTTATATGTTTGACAATGCAAACATATATATATATATATATATATATATATATATATATATATATATATATATATATATATATAGCTAGACACTTGCTCTATATTATATAAGGGATATGAGTATACAGTATATATGCTCCGTGTGCTACCTATAATATCGAAACCTAGCTGATGTCCAGTACAGTACAATTGGCTTCATTAATCCTGTTACACTGTCATCTCCTTACCTTCCCATGAAGTGTACCGGAATTAATGAAGCCGACTGTAAAAACCCACCTGACCCCTACCTCACAATTACGAGACGCCAAATGCATCTCAGCAAGACAGCTTACATTAGTGTACCTCTATGAAGACTCTGTGTAAGTAAATGGTCCCCTATATTCGAGACATACTCCTCTTACTCTCCTCGAAGGATGCTGCATTTGGTATCGTCAAAGGACTCATCAGGCTGTGCGTAATGGCACAAATTCACGAAGCATGTAATCACTCCTTGCGGGTCCTTTTACGACCCTTTCATAGTTTACTGACGCCCTAGTAAACCGCTCGGAAGACCCTGATGAGAACGGGAAAGAGAAAAGAACAACACCGCTTTTCATCGAGACCCACAAGAGCTGTCTCGTCGTTTTCATTTTGAAATTCACGGCTTCGATCACAGACATCTCGGATGACGGGTTGATATTTTCCTTTTGTCAAAAGAGGACTTTTCAGCCTTAAAAAAAAAAAAAAAAAAAAAAAAAAAAAAAAAAAAAAAAAAAAAAAAAAACATTTGACTGAATACGATATGAAAAATCCATTACCAAGGTCTCCAAAAGACGGTATTTACAAAAGATTTACTTAACCAAATAACAGATAGGCCTCCAATATGCCTGGTTAAAACTCGTAATTTCAATAGGAAATTCTCCGTATTAATATACGGTTCTCAACCGTATTTTCAGTATAATACAGGTGACCGTAAATTTTACCCTACTTTGTTATTATCTTTAACGGGTTAGTGACCATAATATTACTCCTTTACGTCAATATATCCGTTTTTAAAACAGTAAATGTCTGGTAACATTTATGACAGGACTTCTAACAGTGAATACTCCATACATTGAACCGAAATTTGAAGACATATGCTGTACATTAATCTAAACAAAATTATTGAACATCTTTCACTTGAAACACATATTCAATTATCTAGTTTTCTGAAAAAAACACTCATATGACGAAGTTTTATAGTTATTATCAAATTCAAAACACTACATGTACTCTTCATTGAATAAACTAAAGGTCTCGTAGTAATGCTGAATGGTTATTTTTTAGGGAAAAAAATATATTTTTTCCAATTACTTTCCCATGAACCTCAAAGACTTTGGAAAGCCATGTTATCCCAAAAAATCAACACTTCTGAAGTAAACCTCCATTTAAAGAGGAAGCTTTTCAACTCGTACATACATTCTAATTCATTGCGTTATTGTCGTGCATGTGATTACTGGCTTGTATAATCCACATATGTTTATTTATAATCAATCAAAAGAATTGGTTTTGATATCCATTTGGGACATACTAGAGTAGGGAGTAACTTGGAAAATTCAAGGCGACTCCAGATAAGAACAAGGACAAGTTTACCAATAAAGCGTATCTAACAGCTATACAAAACTGCGAATGCTCACGGGGCATAACAAAACAAGGCTTTTGCAATTTCAAACTTGAGTTTATATATAAAATATAGTGACTCCCTTCTTCAGCCTTTTCTGAAGTGCTCTCGATTTTCATTTTTACAGCTAAACATTTGATAGCTTACATTACTGCCTCCATATATAAATTAGCCACTTCACTGGTATGACAATGGAGTACCTTCAACACATAAGTAAATTTCCTTAGATTCTACACACAGATCGATCCTAAAATCTAAAGTTCGATGCATGGCACAAAAAAAGACAAAAGGACAAACTTAATAAAAAGGCAAAATGTGTAATTAAAATGTAGAGGCCTATCACTTATCTAAAATTGATTGATCTTTAAATAATTTTAGAATTCAACAGGATAAACTGCCAGGGCTCATCGTAAATTCTATTTCATCATCATCACAATCGCCGGTTTTGATATCCACAGAAAATTCAAAAAGCCTTGTATGAATACATATGAATATCATTTCGGCAACACAAAAAAAAAAAAAAAAAAAAAAAAAAAAAAAAAACTGCATTTAAGCATATATATTTTTTTGGCAATCCCCCAAACATTTGTTTAGAAAACTACTAGCATTTAAGCATATATTATTTTGGCAACCCGCTCCCCCCCCCATAAAAAAAGGTAAAAAAAAAAAAACCTGCATTTAAGCATATATTATTTTGGCAACCTTTCCCCCCCCCCAAAAAAAAAAATCAAAATACCACCTGCATTCAAGCATATATCATTCTGGCAAACCTCCCAAAAATTGTTTAAAAAACTACCCGCATTTAAGCATATATTATTTTGGCAAAGCCCCAAAAAATCTGTTTAAAAACCACCTGCATTTAAGCATTCAAAATAATTTTGAATATTCGATTAGTTTGAATGCTGTTTGACCCTGGGCAGTTTATTATTATTATTATTATTATTATTATTATTATTATTAGTAGTAGTAGTAGTAGTAGTAGTAGTAGAAGTAGTAGTAGTAGTAGTAGTATTACTTGCTAAGCTACAACCCTAGTTGGAAAAGCAGGATATTATAAGCCCAAGGACTCCCAACAGGGAAAAATAGCTTAGTGAGGAAAGGAAATAACGAAAAAACTACTGCTAAATCGCTCTGAACTGCGCGCGCGAGCGTGTGTGTGACAGAGAGAATAATAGAAAGAGAATCGGTTAAGATGAACTCCGGTCTGCGTGAGTGTATAGAAGAGAAAAGGATCAAGAGACGCGTTTGACTCGATTGGAATGCACGATCACTGGATTACAGGGGATTGCGTCATAAAGCTCCCGCCTGTAAATGAGGATTACTCCAGAAATTATACAAATGGCGATCTGATCGAAGGAGCAACAGGAGGGATAATTCTTTTCCTTTTTTGATATTTTTTGATATAAAAAAAATGAGTCCCGTGAGGATGAGGAGAATGGATAATAATACTGAACTTGATAATACAGAATTGCTTCTACACACACACACACACACACACACACACACACACACACACACACACACACACAAATACAAAGAAAATAATATTTTACACTGATAAAATATTGCATTTGAATCCGTATAAACGCTGGAGGTCTACCCACTTCTTACAGAAAAACAAATGGAATCATCATCATCATCATCATCATCATCACCATCATCATCATCATCACCTCCGTTTTTTTTTTATATATATAAGAAATGTCCCGTGAGAATGAGGAGACTGGATAATACTACTGCTTCTACCGAAGAAAAAATCCCAAAGAAAATAATATTTTACAATGATAAAATATCGCATTTGGATCCCTATAAACGCTGGTTTACCCACTTCTTACACACAAACAAGTGGAATCTTCATCATCATCATCATCACCTCCTACGCCTATTGACGCAAAGGGCATCGGTTTTAGACTTCGCCAGTCCAGTCCCTATCTTGAGGTTTTAGTTCAATACCTCTCCATTCATCATCTCCCACGTCACGTTTCATAGTCCTCAGCCGTGTAGGCCTGAGTCTTTCACATCTTCTAGTGCCATATGAATTCAATTCCATAAGTGGAATACTACTAAATAAATACCCGACACAAAGTGTATGATCAACCAATCAATATTTGAGTAGGTTTCTTACATATGAAATGCCGTCCATTCATCAACAAAAATTGACGGCAATGTAAGAGTGGATAGAAAGCCAATCCCATCCCAAGAGAGCAAGTCCCGACCATATATAACTACTGCACTGTAATTGTTCTGTAGCTACTTTCCTCTTGGTAAGGATAGAAAAGACTCTATAGCTTTGGTGAGCAGCTCTTCTAGGAGAAGGACACTCCAAATTCGAACCATTTTTCTCTAGTCTTCGGTAGAGCCATAGCCTCTGCACCAAGGTCTTCCACTGTCTTGGGTTAGAGTTCTCTTGCTTGAGGGTACACACTCGGGCACACAATTCTATCTAATTTCTCTTCCTTTTGTTTTGTTAAACTTTTTATAGTTTATATAAATATTTATTTTAAAGTTATTACTCTTAAATTATTTTAGTTTTCCTTGTTTCCTTTCCTCTCCGGGCTATTTTCCCTGTTGGAGCCCCCCGGCTTATAGCATCCTGCTTTTCCAACTAGGGTTGTAGCTTAGCAAGTAATAATAATAATAATAATAATAATAATAATAATAATAATAATAATAATAAGAGGGACCAAGGTATTTTCTAATCAACTGTACAGACATCAAACAATAACCATGGGTAAGTGGACTTCGACTTGTGGAGTTCGTTACTCGTAAGCTATCATTGATCCACACAATAACATTCAAGCTGCGGATGGCATTTCATTATTCTGTATAATCTATTTGTATATATATATATATATATATATATATATATATAGAGAGAGAGAGAGAGAGAGAGAGAGAGAGAGAGAGAGAGAGACATACATACATACATACATATATATATTATATATATATATATATATAAATATATATCATATACACACATATGTATATAATACATATATATATATATATATATATATATATATATATATATATATATATATACATATACACACATATAGGCTATGAGAGAGAGAGAGAGAGAGAGAGAGAGAGAGAGAGAGAGAGAGAGAGATGGGTGCTGTTACTGTAACTTTAGTGAAGGTACATGTAACAGCCCAAACAGTGAAAGCTTTCTTGGGCATAGAGTTCATCGTTTGTTAAGCAGTTAAACAATGAATGTGTCAGTGATTGTAGGCCTGTTCCACCAGAGAAACCTCCCGATGTCCAAATAATCCGAGTAAGAATTGTTTGAAAAATTCTGTTAAATTCTGAAAAATTCTGTTAAATTCTGAAAAATGTTGATAATTCTGAAAAATTCTGTTGTTAAATTCAGATAAATTCTGTTGTTAAATTCTGAATAATCCTGTAAAAAATTTCAAATTCAGGTAAATTCTGTTAAATTCAGATAAATTCTGAACTATTCTGTTAAATTCATATAAAATCTGAAAAAATCTGTTAAATTCTGAAAAATTCTGTTAAATTCAGATAAATTCTGTTGTTAAATTCTGAAGAATCCTGTAAAAAAATGTTAAATTCAGGTAAATTCTGTTAAATTCAGATATATTCTGTTGTTAAGTTCTGAACTATTCTGTTAAATTCATATAAAATCTGAAAAATCTGTTAAATTCTGAAAAATTCTGTTAAATTCAACTGTGCCTCTGGGCTGGCACCCAAAAAGACTTCCTCGGAAATGAAAGATTAATATCAACCAGGATAAAATATATAAAATTATGTTTTATAGCTCATAATTATTATTATTATTATTATTATTATTATTATTATTATTATTATTATTATTATTATTATTATTATTATTATTATTATTATTATTATTATTATCAACTAAACTGCTACCTTAGTTAGAAAAGCAGGATGCTATAAGCCCAAGGGTTCCAACAAGAAAAAAATAATCCACTGAGGAAAGGAACTAAGGAAATAAACAAACTACAAGAGAAGTAATGAACCTTTAAAATACAGTATATTAATAATATCAAAAGAAATCTTTCATATATAAACTTTAAAAACTTGAAAGAAACAGGAGAAAGATAAAAAAGATAGAATAGTGTGACTGATTGTACCCTCAGGCGAGAAAATTCTACCCCCAAGTTAGGGGAAGACCATATACTGTAAATAATAATGAAAATAACACTGGCGCCAACCAGGTATTCAATGTTAAAAAATCAATTCTTAGGCTTGGAAAACACAAGCTACGAGTGATCATTTTGGTTCCAAAATGCCAACGAGTAGAAAAGGAAAATTCCAAAATATCAGAAATGAAAAAAAAAAAAAAATCGAAAAAGGGGGAAATAAAACTAGTTGACCTCGAGAACATTCGAAAGGCTTTAAAGTTCGTCCACCGAATTCCCTTTGCAGGATTTATCCAAAGAAACGTAAAACAAATAACTAAGGCAATAGTGACAAACAAATTTGAGCGAAAATGTGTGTGGACACTTTTTTTTGCCGGTTTGGGAAAAACAGTGCTACAGTTTGATGACATTTCTCTGACAGACTTTACGTACGTACTGCATGGAGAATGGAATTTGAACAATATAGAATTTAAAAGAAAAAATTTTATGCTGAGAATTCAAATAGTTGTTACTCTGGAATTAAAATACAAATATATCACAAAGCTAGTAATATAGGGACATACTTTATCAATTTATTTAAACGAAGTGGCACATTCATCCCGTATGAGATGAAAACCCTTGATTTAAGTTGTTCAATCAATGCAAAATTTGTACTTTTAACATTATGGCTTTAGTTTTCACAAACATAAAATTTAGTGATACATTTGGACATTTTGCGACACTATACACCCTTTCCCCACATCAGAAGCGTCAGTCCAGAAAGTGATACTCTTTCAGATTCTGGCAATGTATTTTAAGAAGCTGAGAACGTATACCTCCCTATTTGGAATTTCTTGGTGATTATGCAATCAATTACTAACCAAAGCTGCCGTGGCCCAACAATAAAGTTTGGACAGCTGGTGGTATAACGAACGTGTTATCAGCTACGAACATACAGAGAGCAGCATGCTCGACTTTATTCCAGTCATAAAATAACCACAAGTGGCCAAGAACTGTTCTCAGTTAAGGCAAACTTGGATTAATAAAATACTTCATATGATTCTCCAAGAGATGTTGGTTTTATGTAAGGAACTAAGTCTTCCGATTTCTAATACTCTGAAGTAAAATGGATTAAATAACGATGTAAATAACACGTAGCTGATTCATGCATAATAAATATGAAAACATAGTTAAATACAAGTGGAAATAATTTAGCTTCTTTTGAAACCATATTTCTTTTTTAAATTCTTGTAATCTATTACCATTATTTTTAGAATTATTAATAACCTGGGTGTTGGGAGATAAACCACCTACACAAACCACTGGAACTGCTATTACAAAAACTTAATCACCCTTCACCAAATCAACCCCCCCCCCCTCCCTTATTTATTGTGGATCCGTCACCATATACAGTATATTCACTACAACGTAACTATTTGCAAGATATGAGAAATATTAGTTTCCAAAAATGTATATAAGCTACAAAATTAAAGGCCATTCATATTTTATAAGAAGCGTTTTACAGGGGTAATATTTAAAGTCAAAATATGGCCTCAAAGGTGACAACATAGTAAATATAAACACAACCTTTCTCAAATATAAATTGGAATGCAAGGGAATATTAGGTCACTTAACGTTTCTTATAGGAAGGATGGTTCTAAGGGGTCTGGGAAGTCACTGAAAGCCGTAGGGGAAAATTATTCTAATGTGAATTAAGCTGAATTTTTAAAAAATGTAGAAGCTGTAGAGGTTAACTAGGCGCGTTCTATATATATGGAAGATATACAATTACTGTAAGTGTAAAAATCCGTAAATAGAATAAACACTTTTCTTATGCAATATGAGGCTAAGATCTATTGTTAATATGTTACTGGATTGTATGATTACCTGTGGAACAATAGATAATCTTGTTTATTTTCCAATTATATATATATATATATATATATATATATATATATATATATATATATATATATATATATATATATATATATACATATATATATATACATATATATTTATATGTATATATATATATAATATATATACATATATATATATATATATATATATATATATATATATATATATATATAATTTACAATCTTTCTAAAATACAATGCATATTAACAAGATAATTTTTGCATTCCCCTTAATATCACTTGACATGTATAGATAATACAGTAAAATCTCCGGAGTGACTACTTTGATAAATTTAAAATTCTGACTAAATAATATCCTTCGCGGGAAAATTTCTGAAGCATTCACCACTGATAAAGCCCCTTTCAATAATTGTGCTTAAAACCATACGGTATTGTCCACCAAATCTTCATAATTACTTCTCGTTACCGCTTTAACAGTTTCAAGTAACTGAGAATTTTTCATTGAGTAAGCTAATACTATAAAATCCCTTTTTAGGATAAACGTAGATATGCATTAGTAGGTAGTAGGTTGGGCAGGGCACCAGCCACCCATTGAGATACTACCACTAGAGAGTTACTGCATCTTTTGGCTGGCCAGACAGTACTACATTGGATCCTTCTCTCTGGTTACGGTTCATTTTATCTTTGCCTACACATGAACCGAATAGTTTGGCCTATTCTTTACATATTCTCCTCTGTCTTCATACACCTGACTACACTGAGATTACCAAACAATTCTTCTCCACCCAAGGGGTTACAGCACTACAATTGTTCAGTGGCCACTTTCCTCTTGCTAAGGGTAGAAGAGACTCTTTGACTATGGTAAGCAGCTCTTCTAGGAGAAGGACACTCCTAAATCAAACCATTGTTCTCTAGTCTTGGGTAGTGCCATAGCCTTCCACTGTTTTGGGTCAGAGTTCTCTTGCTTGAGGGTACACTCGGGAACACTATTCTATCTAATTTCTCTTCCTCTTGTTTTGTTAAAGTTTATATAGTTTATAAAGGAGTTATTTATTTCAATGTTATTATTCTTTAAAATATTTCTTTTTAATTTTTTCTTTTTCTCACTGGGCTACTTTCCCTGTTGAGCCCCTGGGCTTATAGCATCCTGCTTTTCCAACTAGGGTTGTACCTTAGCAAATAATAATAATAATAATAATAATAATAATAATAATAATAATAATAATAATGATAATAATAATAATAATAATTTTTATAAGTAAGGACTCGTTTCAGCATTGGAAATGAATTGACGTGATGAACTTCAATCCCAGCTGATAAAAGCCGATAGAAATACTCAAGTGATTAAGTTATCGAACAGCATAGATCTTTGTTCAAGAAGAAAGGGAAGAACTTGATTACCCCTTTGAGCGCCATTGGTTGCATTTTACGTCAGATCATTTTACTCCATTCAGCGCCAATAGACGTATTTTCCGCCCAGTAACTACCAATATGTTTCTCTTCCTTTTATTATTTACGTATATAAGAATTTTACAAATATGAAACATTATATATCAATGGAAATTAAGGTTATTCAGCTATGCAATAATAAATGTTGTGAAGACCTATGTTTTATAGTTTTTGTGCTAAGATGAGTTAAGTAGAATTTCAAGAAGAAAGGCTTGAGGCTTGATGGCCAAATCCTATGTTGAAGGGTTGGTGCTCAAAGGTTTAATTTGTCTTTTTTATGAGGAACTGAATTTATAAGTGACGAAGAATTTGATGATGAAAGTGAACTAAATGATGGTGACTAGCTTGATATAGCTGGTCAATTAATGTAATTGTTCAGTGGCTACTTTCCTCTTTGTAAGGGTAGAAGAGACTCCTTATCTATGGTAAGCAGCTATTCTAGGAAAAGGGCACCCCAAAATCAAATCTTTGTTCTTTAGTCTAGGGTAGTGGCATAGTCTCTGTACCATGGTCTTCCGGTGCCTTGGGGTACAATTCTCTTGCTTAGGGTACACTAAAGCACACTATTATATCTTGTTTCTCTTTTTATAGCTTATATAGGAAAGAATTACTTTAATATTGTTACTGTTCTTAAAATATTTTATTTCATTTGTTCATTACTTGTCTTATAATTTATTTATTTCCATATTTCCTTTACTCACTGGGCTATTTTCCCTGTTGGAATCCTTTAGCATAAAGCCTCCTGCTTGTCCAACAAGGGTTGTAGCTTTCCTAATAATAATAATAATAATAATAATAATAATAATAATAATAATAATAATTATATTAGTAATAAATATATAATAACTATAACAATAAAAACAACAACAACAACAACAAAAATAATAATAATAATAACAATAATAATTATATTAGTGATAATAATAATGATAATAATAATAATAACTAAACTCGAAAGAAAGACGTGGCGACGCTTATGCAGATCAGAGAAGTAAAGGAGAAATGGATACACTGATTTACTTTGCCTTTGGGTAACTAAGAGCCAGATTAATTTCTCTTTTTATCGTTCAATTTTAATATCATTCTAAGCTGTGGAAAACTATTACAAATCTTATCTTGGGATCGAACAAATATTTTCCAGGTGTTATTGTCAAAACCAAAATGCATGTAATTAAGTAGTTCCATTCACTGTTTACAAAGGTTTCTATGATATAGTATTAAGAACAAATCAACGAGTATTAAGCCATGAATCCTTGAGCATTACCGCCATACAGAGCATACAAAGAATAAACGTAATTTAATCCCATTTCAAAGTTTGTCCTTTTCAGTGTTCATTACCTGTATTTTTATTATTTATCTTTTAAAATTTTACCTCTCAATTTCTCAGTAATTTTTACTCGTGTGCTTTCCCTATAGGATCACAACAACAACAATAACAATAACAAAGGTAATGATAATAAAAATACTTTTCAGGATAATAGAGGACACCAAATTTCAAGTCAGCATTGGCCAGCCTTTTCCCCTTTAATAAGTTCAAAGTTAAGAACTATAAATGGCAGGTACTTAAACATGGAAACTTCTTGTTTTAACCGTGACATTAAAAATTATCATATGACCAGAAAAACAATCTACACAAAACAATGCACAAAGGCGAAACCCATGAATATAAAACATCAAAACAAATTTCTCAGGACTGCATAAAGATACAGTATAAACATTCGCAAATGGAGAAAATATTAAAAAACGAACGTCCGGTAAAATAAAAACAACAGGCAAGGATAACAAGTACTGTACACGATGTCAGAAATGGAACCTCACTAATTAAAGTGAATTGGCTATGTCTCAGGGTAAACGTGTGAACAAAGGCCCTAAAATTAGTGCAGAGCTTGAAGTACACTCATTATTCTGCGGTACCTATCAAAATAATGATCTAGCATATAAAATCGTCCACTCATGTAAGCCTCCAGTGGGAAACAAAGGAGGGTCACAAGAAATTCAAAAAGAATTCATGGACCTACCTAAGGCTTGCTTCACACGAGTTTATTTGTTCCGTACAGAAATATTTCCGCTCGTTAGGAGGCATGTCTTTACGCAAGAGGATTTCCCTCCGCGCGGCCTCGTAGTTTATATAAGCCGTACACTGGAACCGCCCGGGTTAAGGCCCGGCCACACAGCCCGAACGTTGCTGGAGCGTTCCTTGAACGGTAGGGAGGTAGACCAAACCCTCGAAAATTTAATTTAACGTTTTTACGTTCGGTCTTTATTAGGCTGATGAACGTAGCAAATCCTCGCATATTTCCTGAATTTTCTTACACCTCTATTATGAAAGTTGCTAATTTATGCAATAAGGGTATTGGTATACAGGATGTCGAAAAGTTTGCCGCTTTTTTTTTTTTTTAATAAACTCTTAAAAAAACCGTAACTTTTACCCTACTTTATTATCTTTTACAGGTTGGTGACTGCAATATCACTCCGTTTCGCTTTTCGACATCCTGTATACCAATACCCTTATTGCATAAATTAGCAGCTTCCATAATAGAGGTGTAAGAAAACTCAGGAAATATGCGAGGATTTGCTACGTTCAGCAGCCTAATAAAGACCGAACGTAAAAACGTTAAATTAAATTTTCGAGGGTTTGGTCCACCTCCCTACCGTTCA
>NC_090740.1:23353000-23373000 GCF_036898095.1 Palaemon carinicauda
ATTCAATCAAAGCAAGCAATCTAAAAAGGACATTTCTTTTTTTCCAGTGAAATTACATAACGAATATTGAAGATACATTTTTAAATGCTACGCAGTTGTGTTGACTTCTGAGGTACATCCACTATTCAAGCGCGCGCGCGCACACACACAGACACACACATATTATATATATATATATATATATATATATATATATATATATATATATATATATATATATATATATATATATATATATATATAAACATATATATATATATATAAATATATATATACATATATATATGTATATATATATATAAATATATATATATATATATATATATATATATATATATATATATATATATATATATATATATATATATTATAATCCCGTGTCTGGCAACCAAGATATATTATATATATTACGGCTGGCAACCTCTCGAGTTCCAAACTCACCTGTTGGTATTTACGTTAAATCTGTTACAATTAAAAATATCAATACCCGAGCTGTGAGACAGTTATATAACTCCCAGACAGTGATATACAAAAACATTGAATATCCAAAGGTCCCTTGAGTACACTCAAAACAAAACTGGGTAATTATTACTAAAAATTATTCAAACAACTTCTTACTTCAATTCTCTAACTGGGATACGAGAGATTACGGTGAAAACACTGATGATTGAAATAATACACTCTTCACAAAAATAAACATATTCTATAAAAAATACAACACTTTGAATGAATTTACATAAAAAAAAATAATCACTCTAAATATTAACACTGTACAAAACTTAGACTAAGGCAAAAGAAATTAATACTTATGAAAATTATAGAATCCCTTCTTTTACTTGAAATAAAATTTTACATAATTAATGAATCTTGACACTTAATGAAAATAGTTAACCTAATAACGATACAAATTTACTTTACGTTTGTATATGTCTCCCTGGGCCAGTTACAAAGATTTACACAATACCGACACTCACCACAACACAATAAATGTAAAATCACCTTCAACGTCTTCCGTAACGTTTCAACTCGCTACACACGATGTACTGTATGTTGTAATTAAACTTAATCACTTTGGAGAGGACACACTATTGGCAATAAAGAGAGAGAGGGATGTACTTTGGCTCGTTCACAGGACAGGCTGGGTCTCTTCTGCCCCTATGAATCCCTGGGGGCATTTATAAATGAACTTAGTAACTTCTAGAATATTCAAAAAAGATTATTCTCGTGGCTTGGGTGCCAGATTCTAGCAACGCCAGAATTATCAACTGTCACATATCAAACAGGAGAATCAACCTCATGAACGGCAACTCACTCTCAGCTAGCTACGCCCACCTATCGTTCTCGGAAATAAAAAAAAAGATAAAATCTAACACTGGGGTTTTCGAGAACCTTCCAAAACACGTGTCAATTATAAGAATTGTGTATCTTCTCACAAACATGATGCAATACCTCATAAAAATATAAAAAAGATTTACATAAGCTCTTGTTCAAACATCGTATGGATCACATAACACTCTTCAACAGGTTACGTAATACTTTGTAACAAAATACATGACATAAAAAATTAATTCTTAAAAATTAACGTAAATTTATGTATACTGACTTGAATGATGAATACAATGAAATTATGACGAAAGTTTTAAGTAATTTACATACAAAACTTATATCAACATGAGAGGAACTCACCTTACGGGCTGGCTATTCACATCAAATACACAAATGAAATATATAAAATACATTAATAAGTAATTTACTCTACACTAGACCAGCTTTGTAAGAATATATAAACACTGAATTCTTTCCCCAAAAGACAGGAACGCTCCATAGGAAAAAAAAATTAGCATGGTCACATTCATACATCAATTGCTTAAAAGTGGATGAACAATATCTGGCTCATACACGTAAATAAAAACTCATCAGAAACAATTCTAATACCCATACACTCACTACCTCGCTCACCTTTATCCTGCACGCACACTCATTCTACCTGGTTAATAAGGGCCTTATATACCAATCCATCTTTCACACTAGACAATCCTTTCAAAGCTGTAAGGCCTATTCACTCCTAATATTTCCGAATTATATAGTACAGTGTTTTCATAAACTGAAATTGATAATGAATACCAGGTAAGGGGGAAATCCTATTCAAGTATCCTAAGTCTCAAAACAACCAATAACAGGAGAGATTATTTTGAAATACTTGTAAAGTAACACACGTAAGCCATGCCATACTTGCATATACAGTATCTCCTCATCATCATCATCAGATATGTCATACGTCATTCCACTTGCATCTTTTTATGGTCTTTCTGGGCCAGTGACCACCCTCCAACTTTCTCAGTTTGTCAGTCCATTGTCTTGCCTTCCTTCCCCTGATACTTACAACATAATATCATCATCATCACCTCCTCCTACACCTATTACTATAAAGGGTCACAGTTAGATTTCACCAGTCGTCTCTATCTTGAGCTTTTAAACCAATACTTCTCCAATCATCACATCCTACTTCGCATTTCATAGTCCTCAGCCATGTAGGCCTGGGTCTTCCAACTCTTCTAATGCCTTGTGGAGCCCAATTGAATGTTTGGAGAACTAATCTCTCTTGGGGAATGCAAAAAGCATGCCCAAACCATCTTCCTCTACCCCTCACCATGATCCCCTCCACATATAGTACTTGAGTAATATCTCTTATAGTTTCATTTCTAATCCTGTCCTGCCATATAAGTCCAATATTTTTCTGAGGGCTTTGTTCCCAAATCTACAAAATGTGTTGGATATTGGATATTGTTTCATTGTCATTCCATGAATCCTGTCCATTAATATATATATATATATATATATATATATATATATATATATATATATATATATATATATATATATATATATATATATATATGATCTATATATATATACATATAAATATATATATATATATATATATATATATATATGATCTATATATATACATATAAATAAATAAATATATATATATATATATATATATATATATATAACATTATCAGTTACCAGTTCACTGCAGAACAGGGCCTCAGACCTGTCCTTCCAATTGCATTTTTTTTTGGTCTTTCTAAATCAGTACACGCCCACAAAATTTTTTATTTCGTTAATCCATCGTCTTCTCTTCCTTCCCCTACTTCTTTTGCAATTTCTAGGGACCTATTCTGTTATTCTTAATGTCCATCTATTGTCTGTCATTCTCATTATATATCCTGCCCCTGTCCATTTCTTTTTCTAACATGTTGTTTGTATATCCTCTACTTTAGTATGCTCTCGTATCCATGTTGTTCTTTTTCTGTCTCTTACACTGATTATTCTTTCAATAGCAGTGAAAACTGCTGCCTTGCAGTTGAACTACTTAGTCAAAGGCTAGGCCCACCACCAATTACTGTGGTTGATAACTGTAAGGGCATGTGATCGTAATAGCCCTTTGAAAAATTATGAACCATGCCTGATGCTATTAGATATGTGAATGTGGCTGGGGCATCACATGTAAGTGGCGCCCGTCAGGATCCCCCTACTGGCTTGATGAATGAACAAGGTACCACAGGGTTAACAACTGCGACTAAAGACGCTAGTGAGAGAATGGAAAATCTAAACGAGTATTTGGAATGCTGGCTTTATTATGAGGAATATGGGAAGAGGGTATAATGCCTAATGACTGGGAGAAGAGCCTAGTGGTATCTATATTTAAGCAGAAAAGTGATATCATGAAATGCATTAACTACATGGAAATTAAACTAACAGAGCATGGTTTGAAAGTTTTATAGAGAATAGTAGATAAGAGATTGAGAGATTGTAAAGATTGGTAAACAGCTTTATAGATACAGGAGAGGGAGAGGGACTGTGGATGCCATCTTTATAGTAAGGCAATTATAGGAAAAGAGACTAGAAGGAAACTAGAATTTCTTCTGTGCTTTTGTAGATTTAGAGAAGGCTTATGACAGCATACCAGAAGTGATGTTTTGGTGCTTGAGGAAGAGGAAAGTCCCAGAGAAGTTGGTTAGAATGGTAGAGATGATATACAAAAGAACAAGGAAAAAAGTAATAACAACTGTTGGAGAAACAGAAACCTTTGAAGCTAGTGTTCGATTACATCAGCGGTCAGCATTAAGCCCGTTTTTATTTGTGTTGGTCTTGGGTGTGTTAAGTGGTGGGATAAAAAATGAAGAGTTGTGGGAGTTGCTACATGCAATTGATTTGGTGATTACTGCTGAAAATGAAGAAGAATTATAGAAAAAGGTTGTTGAGTGGCAAGACTTTGGAAAGAGGGCTTCAGGGTAAATGTGGATAACACTGAAGCTATGGTGAGCAGTAAGGAAGATAGGGACAGGAGACCCATACTGTACATGAAAGAAGAGGTGCAGTTATAACGCAGGTAGAACCAACTGAATACTTGGGATCTACTATAAATCAGGAGGGAAGATGTGAGGCTGAAGTTGAAAATAAGATAAAAGAAGCATTGGGAAAGTGGATGGAGGTAGAAGGAGTGGTAGGTGATAACAAAATACCAATCAATGTAAAAGTCAAAATCTATAGCAGAGTAAAAAGACCAGTGTTAAGGTATGGATCAGAAACTTGGGCTTTAAGACGTAAAGAGGAAGCAATGCTTGAAAGAACAGGGATGAAAATGCTGAGGTGCATTATGGGAATATCACTGCTTGAAAGATTGGAAATGATGAAATAAGATGAATGGAAGGTGCCGTAAAGAGTAAAGAGATGATAAGAGTGTCATGACTGAGATGGTGTGGTGAAATGTTGAGGTTGGAATGTGGGGAGAGTGAGGATGGCCTGGGAGGATCCAGTTAGAGGGAAAAGATCAAATAGGAGGGAGAGAGTTAGATAGCGAGATGAGGTGAAGGATGATATGGAGAGAGGAGGTTTGGTGGAAGAGGATGCCTTTGACAGAAGGCATTGGAGAGGGCGCATCAGGCAACCGACCCCTTATTGTAAGGATGGCAGTAGGGAAGAAGATTCTTTCAACAACACCTCGAGTTGTAACTAGCTGATATTCTAAGGCTTTAGTAAGGCTGTATACATAACATATCTCCCATTGGGTAAGCCACAGACTGTAACTAGCCTACTGAAATGCTATCAGTATCTGCTGAAGTCAGGAAAAAGGACATGTAGTTAGCAATCTTACTTCCGAAGACTTCTGAAGATTTATTGAACAACTGTAAGGCAGTACTCAGATGCTGGATTAATGTGCTTGATAAGAAAATTAAATTTTCAATATATATATATATATATATATATATATATATATATATATATATATATATATATATATATATATATATATATATGTGTGTGTGTGTGTGTGTGTGTGTGTGTTAATGCAGAAACACAAATCCATCTAGTTGGTAAAACAATGTCGTTACTTTTGTAAGTGGTAGTTAAAAAGTTGAGAGGTGTAAACAAAATACGATTTCATCTTACTTCCTAAATTTATGAAGTCTCTTTGCAGTTCAAGCAAGGTTTTCAAGGAGTACAGTTGTATATATTTCGTAAGGATTCATTTTGGGCACACAGATTTAAGTTTTTTGACAAACTTATATGTATATATTTGTTTATATGTCTTATTCATTTAAGCGTTAAAAGGCGTAAATTGGTTTATTTGTGACATTTAACATTTGATTGTCCTATAAATATGATAAAATGTGATTTAAAGTGGCAATGAAAGTGTCTTGTTTATAAAATTATATTTAATCAGCTTTGCAAGATGTATTAAGGTACATCATGTCACCGTTATGACTTATTGAATATTATGGGCTATATAATAATGTACAGTATTTAAAGTTTGTAATAATTCCTTTCAGGAATGAACCTACTGTTACTACTACTACTACTACTACTACTACTACTACTACTACTACTACTACTACTGTTAACGGAATAAAGGTTAAAGTTGAGTTTCTGAGTTTGTGTCGCCCATAACAATATATATATATATATATATATATATATATATATATATATATATATATATATATATAAACACACATATATACATATATATAGATACATAAACTAGTGGACGTTACCCGTCAAAAAAGACTGCTAAATATTTAGATATGCACACACACGCACCACCCTCTCACCTGGGTATACCTACTACTTCTGTCATCAGAGGGACGGGGAGAGCTAAACATGACCTAAAAGATATATATATATATATATATATATATATATATATATATATATATATATATATATATATATATATATATATAAAGACATATATATATATATATATATATATATATATATATATATATATATATATATATATATATATATATAGTTATTTTGTTCGAAGAGGTCGTTTCCCTTAAGAAAAGGAGAGGAAAGTGTATACCTTCTTGCCCTCCTACCACCACCCACTTTTTAAGCCTGACACAGGAGGAGAAGGTACTACCCTCCTACATGGAAAAGATAGGTAACGGCGAATAAAAAAATAAATAAATAAAATGTAGAAGAGGAAGAAGTGCTCTTGACATTTTTTTTTTTCAGGAGACCTGCTGTGCGCCCCCTTGGCTGCTGTGTCCTTAAGGAAAGTCTTCAAAGGGGGACAAGTCAAACGACTTTGACTTGCTGTTACATATTCAACTACTTGGTCGTCGCTGTACGAAAGGAAGAAGAAGAAGAAGAAGAAGAAAGAAGAGAGAGAGAGAGAGAGAGAGAGAGAGAGAGAGAGAGAGAGAGAGAGAGAGAGAGAGAGAGAGAGAGAGAGAGAGAGAGAGAGAGAGCTAACCCATTTAATTATTTCCATTATCCACTCTCCACCATTAGTATGTACCGCTGTTATCTATTTCAATAAAATTTGTGAACGAAATTTTTTTTTTAATACCTTCACACTTTTGATTTTGTTTTATATCCACTCAAGAGAACAACTTGACGATTTGCACGACCCCTCTCTCTCTCTCTCTCTCTCTCTCTCTCTCTCTCTCTCTCTCTCTCTCTCTCTCTCTCTCTCTCTCTCAGCCATTCATTTTAAATCCTCCCAGTTTTCAATTTTCATTAACACGCCAGTCCTCGCAAGCCTACTGGCCCATTATTACAAATTCTCTTCATAGTGATTCTTGCATCCATCAGGACTCATCCTACTGCATTTTTTCCTTATACAAGATCTACGATCTATATCCAATAATGAAGTTAACTTAATATACTTTGTCAAAAGGTGTTTTTTTTTTCTTCTTTCCTTTCACCGATTCCCATCTCAGCCCGTCTGCCGTCCTATTGGTGTTCCAGAGTGCATCCTTTCAGACGAGGTACCACCTCACTGCAATGCCATTTTCTACCGAAGGCCCCTCTAAGGAATGGCATTACTTTCTTATCGCATTTAGAAACTTCTTACCTCAAGAGACAGCGATCGGATCGCCGCTTCCTCGCCTTCCAAGATTTTCTCTTCTGCTATCTCTTCCAATTTCTTCGTCTTCCAGCTTACTGTCACACACGGATGTATTTTATTCCTACAGATTTTCACTCTATATGTCTGACCGACTGATTCCATTCCGATTTATTCTCTTTACTCCACAACATTTTCAATTGCATTGCCATACTATTCTATTATATGAAGAAAAGGACTCTCACAAACGACTTCCACGTCTTTCTGGCTTCCCTTTTCAAATTTGAAATATGTTGAACCTTACATATGAATAGCTCTTTCTCTCTCTCTCTCGCTCTCTCTTCAAAACTCCGTGTTTACCCATTTATCTTTGCAACTTGCCCTTCATATTTTCTCGTCATTTATGTGAGAATGATTCACTGAAACTGGTGGTTCTGAATTCAAGTCTTCTCCCTGCAAACTGGCGATTCAGCAAAAATCTCACGCTGTTGAGCTTTATATTCCCTGTCAAAAATAACAAGAGGCCATATTTTCGTTCAGGGTCATATTTTGGCACTTCTTTTACCAAAAGCACCATGAATCCTAGGAAATTATAATCACAAACTGTATCATATAAAACTATGTTCCAAAGACTACTTTTAAACATATATACTGCATACATACATACACACACACACACACACAAATATATATATATATATATATATATATATATATATATATATATATATATATATATATATATATACACACACAGTATATAACACTTCTTATGCCAATCCCACCATGACACCTGGGGAATTATAACCAAAAATTGTATTATATGGAATTATGTTCCAAAGACTACTTCTAAATATATATTTATATATGCATACATATATATATACATATGTATATATACATATATATATATGTATGTATGTATGTATGTATGTATGTATGTATGGTAATGTATCATATACCATTTTTCCAGGGGTACAGCCTTCTAATTTTAGTAAGATTGACCTATCTATGTTTTCTTCAACACTACAACCGTCATTGTACTCTATGTCAAAAAAGTCGTTGAAAGTAACAAGCTAATTTCAACTGTTGATAATAACAAGCTAATTTCAACTGTTGATAATAACAAGCTAATTTCAACTGTTGACAATAACAAGCTAATTTCAACTGTTGACAATAACAAGCTAATTTCAACTGTTGATAATAACAAGCTAATTTCATCTCTAGGCCTCTCATTATTCTATTATGTTATCAATTTTTATGTCAATGCCACCTTATCGAAAAAAGAACCGTTGATTATAAACATGCAATTGTCACCCTTGTGTGACCGTTTGGGGCCTTTAAACTCCTGTGTCGTCTCTGATTAAAGTTCATTTTTCGAGAGCAGCTTTTGCATCACCGCCTCCTGCACATCAACCACGCAACGCGCCTCAACAGCTCACAGCTTCGTCTGCTGTGTCCTCCAACGATGATGCCCACCACCGACCTAGACTCATTTGTTCATGCTGCCACAATGATACTCCAGCCCTTCAGCAGACATGCATTTGCCTGGTTTCAGCGAGTTAAGATTTAGTTCCGCATCAAAGGCGTGACCAGTTCAAGTAGGAAAGCAAATGTCCACACTGTAATCTCCGACACCTTCCCAGAAATTTCCAATTGGCTTTGCCAGCAAACGGATGCCCCTATACAGTATAATGCCCTTAAATCGTACCTCCTGGAGTAGTACTTACCATAACCAGCCGCTCGCCCGTGTAGCTAATATTTTTAAGCTGTCTTTTCGACTGTTGGAAGATCAGAAGACATCACTGGCCCTCACAAAAATTATCAGTATTGCTCGCCTTCAGCATGCTGTACACGGTTCTCATCATGAAGTGAAGCTACTCACAACACATGCCAGAATAGATGTCAACGCCTTACCCATTTATGGACAACCATTTCCCCACTGTCAAGAATTCCATCATCAACTCCACTCCTCATAATCATACCACGCAGAATGAAGCAGAGGTGAATTCTGTAAGACATCCACGTCAACCTCATGACAAGCCTAGGCATTGACAAAGCCTCCCACCACCTACCTATGCCAGCCCACATCCGCGCCCAAACCACACCCTCAACAACCCCTTTTACCCAAGCTTTGCTATTACCACACCAGATTTGGAGTTGCTGCTAAGATATATACAACCAGATGTCATTGGTAAATGGTAAAAAAATGTGTAAGTAGACCTGTGGTGGTGGCCTACCCATTAAATAATCTCTTTTCCATGATTCAGGACCTAATGTGTACTTTCTGGTAGATACTGATGCCTGCCATTTCCTTCTGCCATGTTCCCTCTTAAGGGCGTGACATCGTCACTCCAAGATTGCTGATGTTAGTCCGGTAGGGATTACAAGTGCCTTAACATGCAAAAAGAATCAGACCAGTACCTGCTCTCCAACATCGCTGATATTACCATCTACCTTTACAGCGCTAAAGTATACTCAATCCTCGACCTCCTGAAGCAGTATTATCAGGTCCCCATAAACCCATTAGCCATCCATAAGACTGCCATCACCCCCCTATTTTGCTCATAAACTTTCAATTACTCCTGTTATGACTTTGCCTATGTAGGGACCACATTTCAACGACTCACGGATGGCATCTTAGGGGACCTCCTCTTCTGCATATATTACGTAAATGACATACTGTACTAATATTCTTCCACCACCCCCCCCCCCCGCCCCACAGATGGCCACAAATGTTACCTACATATCTTCCTTGACTACCTGCAGCAGGCCAACCTTCTAATCAGGTGCAGCAAATGTACTTTTGGTACCATGGAAGTGGCATTCTTGGGTCATCACATCACTCCTGAGGGCATTCACCCACTACCTGGGAAGGTATCAGCAATACAGAAGTTCCACACATCCTCCACTGTCAAAGCACTGCGGGAATTTTTGGAGATGGTGAACTACTATCACAGATTCATTCCAGCCATCACTGTCATTCTCGCCACTCTAAGCAAGCCAAAAAACCTGAAGAGGGGCCCTCTTCAGGAGGCAGCCTTCTTCAATGCAAAGAAAGCCCTATCAACTACTACTGATTCCACCTTTCCAGTCCTAACAGCACACCTACTCTACACTGATGCCAGGGACATTGGTGATTGGGTAGTACCTGGAATAACTAATGATCACTGGCCTTATTTAGAAGAAAAATTTCCAAGGTGGAATCCACCTACTCTACCTTTAATTGCGAACTAGTGGCAGTGCAATGACTGCCCGTCACTTATGCCACTTCTTAGAGGGTATGTCCTTAATCATTCCCACTGACCACATGTCCCTTGTACATGTCTTCACTTGACAGTCCAAACCTTGGTCTTCCTTTCAATGCTGACTTCTCTCTGCCATTTCTGAATACTACTGTACCATCTGGTAAAATTAATCCAGTTGCCAAAACATGCTGGCTGATGTGCACCTGCGAAAGGATTACAATGCTTTGGCAGAAGTCAAACAAATCGACCCCGATTACTAAACATGCAGACCATGCTGCACATCTCTCCATTGGATGACTCTAACACCACCCTCCTCTGTGATATCAGTGCTGCTGGATGCCTTTTTCCATGCTTTGACCGGTGTTTCAATTGATCTCTGGCCTCTCACACCCCTTGTGCCAATCTACTGCACAGCTTTTGAAATCGAAGTTCATATTATGGCATGACATTACTAAAGATGCCAAGGATTGGGTCCACACCTGAATTTCATGTCAAACTTCTAAAGTGCATCGACACATATTCGGGTCTGGGCAATTTCATCAGCTTCATTGTCATTCTGTCCACATTCACATTCAACATGGTTGGCCCCCTACCCATCACCATGCAAGATGCAACATCTGCCTATCATATAATGTCCCTTACTTTCTTTATGGATTGCAAGATTTGGCACCCCTAAGCATATTAACTCTGACAGGGGTGCCCCTTTCACCTCTCAATTGTGGATATTATTAGGGCATCTTCTTTTCATCACCCTACAACAGACTCCTGCTTGCAACCATGCAGCTGACAGAATGGCAGGTGTACCTTCAAAGAAGCTTTGATATTCCGGTACAACAACTACAGTTAGTGTCCACACCTTTCCTGAGAGCTACTCCCAAGGACCTGGAAAATGTCTCAATGGCTAAAATAGCATAGAGCGACACGTGGTGGTCACTCAAATATTTTTCTGCCTACCAATACCTCTGATGATCCCCAGCACCTACACCACATTGTGTGGAACTTCACTCCTGACATCAGAATTGCATGCTTCCACCAAAGTAGCATATACCAAAAAACTTACACACCAAAACATACATCTTCGTGGGCTGCTTTTGAAATCCAGCACTTATCATTTTGATTATTTTAATTATTATTATTATCAACCTAATAATTATCATTTTCATTATTATCATTATCATTATTATTATCATTTTCTTAATTATTTCATTAACTATACGGGCCCATTCCTTTTCATCAGTCTTACTCCAAAAGCTTTCCTCTTCAACGTTCGTGGTAAAGAGGATTGAATTACCCGTGAATGCCTAAAACACGCGTATCTCTTGTAAGACTCTGTAAAGGTTACCCTCTTTCAAATGCATGACTACTTCTTGGGAGGAGCCATGTAATGCACGTGCAGCAAGCAATGCACATACATATAAAGCTGGATGCCCCATCTATGTTTTCTTCAACACTACAACTATCATACCAATTTACAACTGTAGATACCAAGTTATTACGATGTTTACATTGAAATCTCAAAGGGTTCTACCTCTATCATTCAAACATTATGACCACCAAAAGCGTTGTGCACATCTTTGTAAAATTGTCTAAATTTGCAGACAAGGAAAATGGGGCAGACAAACTGAAACCCACACTGATGAACGATAGCTTTTCTTGGAAATCGGTATGTGTTGTGTTGGTCTGCTATTTTACGAAACATGACCAAAATCACTCCATCTATGTAGGAACCCTGCCAACGAATGAATAGACAGAGTGAAGTACTAGTGTAATGCCTTTATGTAAGTCTACGCATAATTGTCAACCTTTGTAGCCGATTTGTCAAAAATAACTTCAAATACTTATGGTTCTCTGCAATACCATGGTAAGTACCACATAGACACAAAATGGATAGACATAAAAAAAAATTTCTCTCCAGTCCATTTATCACAGATGGCACATTTTCTTAACAAGCTACACTGACATTCCGGACATGATAAAAGTAATTATTACATACGCACTGTCAGCTTAACTAACTCTTTCATCCACATGTGTGGAACATGTCTTGGCCATAGTCTGACAAAATATATTCACACAGAAATAAAAAAGTACGTGTAACTGACACACTGATGGCCAGATATATGGACCAATAATCTTAATACACATCTAGGCATGATGCTCTAATTTTTTACAAAGTTAATAATGACAACAGACACTGACTGACAGGTTAGTTCATAAATTGAAGCTCCCTCCATGTATATTTATTTGATTAATTATTTCTTAATCATATTTGGCTGGAGTGCCTTGAGCTGTTTAGTTTTGAAAAATAAAATAAGTGAGTTAAAAACAAAGGTGGACTGATGGCTAGACAGATGCCTTATATTGTTTAGGAAAAATTATAATAAAATAGTTTGGCAAACACACAGGCAGATGACCATTGACAATGTCCCTCATGGAACATATTAATTTTTATTTTGTTAAACCAAAATACCATAACCCAGGTAAGAGTTGCAATGAAAATTCGGCGTAATAGGCACTCTAACAGACAAAAACAATAAGAACAGAAAATGAATGATTTGCCTTCATGCACATGTGTATAATGGTCTAGCTTTGCACCAAATTTTTCATAAATCTCTCTAAAAGGAATGTGAGTAATTACTGTGAAAGAGTAAGCAAGAAAGTAAAATAAGAAAGACACTAAAAGACATCTTTCTCCATTCATATAGGCGGAGTTTACATTGCAAAGATAATTATAAGATACCCTGATTTGCATACCAATGCATGATGGTCGACCTTTGTAACAAATTGAATTAAAATAACTCAGACAGACATACGGAGGTAAATTGGGGGCAATCTCACTATATCAGTACCTGAACATTATTTCTCCATACGCACTTTCAGGATATATGGATATGAAAAATATATGAAGGAACCTGGAAAAGACCCATCGCTTCAACCTTTTTCAGTACCTTACCAATAAAGTGCAAGGAGGCTTAAATTCTGCCTAAGCTTTTACCTCTTTTTGTCGATATGATCCGTTTAATTTTTGTTGTTTGCTAAGTAAAATCATTCTATTAGTGATAAGCGCATATAAATACGAGTGCGTACATACATACATACATATATACATACATACACAAAGGGTAGACTATACATATATACATACATACATACATACACAAGGGGTAGACTATATATACATACATATATACATACATACATACATACACAAGGGGTAGACTATACATACATACATACATAGGGAAAATGGAGGTGCATCATTAGCACTCCTTTTCAAGTAAAAACAACGGATTCGGTAATATACAGGTGGAGTATTTATAAAAAAATTGTATAAATAGCAGGTTATTAGGGGCTTTGGGGTTCAACTAATTCTGGCTAAGTTAATTTTATTTACAATAGTCGATCCTGACTGGTTTCAACGAACCTATTCTTTTCGTTAAAGCAACTTAGAATGACGCATAATTCCATAACACATATACCAGTTTATGCTGCAATCGGTTCTACTTACTTGAATTTTGATAATCGTATTCTATGGAACTTTGGTAGCAAATTTTTCTGAGTCGGGTTTTATTCATGAAGTCCATTTTCAGATTTATCGTATCCCTATTATTATTACTTGCTAAGCTATAGCCCTAGTTGGAGAAGCAGCTTTCTATAAGCTCAAAGACTCCAACTTGGAAAATATCCCAATGTGGAAAGGAATTAAGGAAATGAAATAAACTACAAGCGAAGTAATTTACAATTAAATAAAAATACTTCAAGAACAGTGACAATATTAAAATAAATTTTTCCTATATAAACTATAGAAACTTAAAAAAAAAGAAAAAAAAAACAAGGAGGACAAATAAGATAGAATAGTGTGCCCGAGTGTACCCTCAAGCGTGTGAACTCTACCCCAAGACAGTAAAAGACCATGGTACAGAGGCTATGGCACTACCAAAAACTAGAAAACAGTGTAACGTACCAATTGATTGATTTTTAGTTTTCTGGCATCCTAACAAAGAAGGTCATTGACGCATCAAGCAAACGCAATTATCGTTTGGTGTTCTCTAACACCTGAGATCATGATGTTCTCACAGGTCTTTCACTAATCTCCTAGATACCAATCACATAAGGCACTTGCATATCATTGACGCAAGTTAAGGTTGGTGTCTTATTGAGGATATGAAAGAAACCCTGATTCAGTTCATAAACTTTTGTTCATTGATAATGTCAAGATATTGAAAGGAAAGCAGATATTAATTATTATTAATTATTATGAATCATCATTATTATTATTATTATTATTATTATTATTATTATTATTATTATTATTACTTGCTAAGCTACAACCTTAGTTGGAAAAGCAGGATGCTATATGGCCCGGGGTTCCAAGGGGGAAAAGAGCTGAGTAAGTAAAGGAAACAAGGAAAAAGGAAATACCTTAAGAACAGGATTATGTATTCCGTACCATACTGATAAAATAAATACATACTTAAGACACTCAGATATAACTTGGGTTTTCTATTCATTGTGAACTTATAAGTTGAGATACTTATATTATTGGTATATTCAGGCAAGGATTCGTAGTTTTTTTTTTTTTCAATTCTCCTGTGCATCTCACGCTTGTTTAAAAACAATTTAGTCAAGTGCTGAATTAAAATGTCCACAAACAGAATTTGTAATTGTGTATAATAGGCAAAGGTTTAAAGGTCGTTCAGGAGTGTCAGCAATTTGGCACAGGAAAATGGGGCCGACCACATAATATATATAATTTATATATATATATATATATATATATATATATATATATATATATATATATATATATATATATATTATATTATATTATATTATATATATAAATATTACATATATATATTATATATATACATACATACATATATATATATATATATATATATATATATATATATAAATATCACATATATATATTATATATATACATATATATATATATATATATATATATATATATATATATATATATATATATATATATACATATATAACATCAGCAACAAAGCTTCATCTCCACCAAAGTTTGCCCTAAGTTGTTGAAAGCTCAGCAGGATAACCTATAGTTTTCCCCAAGCCATCCAACTCAAGCTCAAAAGGACAGTGAAGTTACAGATTCTACCAGAAACTATGAAGCTTGAAAGTGACTCGAACTTCCGAACCACGGGTTGTGACTCATAATCACAGGTAAACGAAAATACTTTAATTCTAAAACCACGTATCAATAAAAAAAAAAATCCAAAATGATTTATGTAAGGAGAAAAACTGAAAAAAGGAAACTTGAGACTTTGGGGAAAACTTAGAAATCTTATAGCCTACATGAAAAGATCTGCGCCTGAAATGATTGATAGATGAGTGATGCTAAATGTATGTTTTTGAAGAGCACAGAGACAAAGGGAGAAAAAATTCTCATTTATAAACATTTGAAGGTTGTGTTTTGATGTTCAGGTTTAGGTAACTTTCCCTGTCTTGGTTGAATTCGGCAGTCCACTTCTTAGAAGATGTAATTTCTTTGAGGTTAATTCCCTTTACTAGATAATTCTTTGGTTTCCATCTTAAAAATTTTGCTTATATATATGTAAATTCATAAAAGGCACAAAGTTAAACTACCGAGCTCTTACATAAAACCAAGTATTGCTGTATTATACAGTAACACCAAAACATTTAGTCATGGCTCCTCTGAAAAACTAGAGACCTTTATGGATGGCCTTCAAAGAGGTTTTCATTTGAAACAATCATTTAAAAGATATATATTCGCATATAAGTACTATTTATGGTAAAAGATTTTGCCTCTTGAAGGACAATACATAACACACATTTTACACTGGATGTCCTTTTTAGCTTGTTAAACAGGTAAATCTCAAGTGATATTGATATCAATTTATTTATTGGACATACAAATCTATTCACAAAGAAAATAAAGCGATCATACTTTTGAAGACTACAATAAGTTCAAGCGGTTAACTAATGTTTTCCAATACTATTTCAAAAAGGTATTAGAGTGGGTTGAAACACTTCCTTTTGAGCCACCATATTGACAGTGATACGGTGTGAAGATATGAGTATAAATAAACACATACATACATACATACATACATACATACATACATATATATATATATATATATATATATATATATATATATATATATATATATATATATATATATATATATATATAACTAGTCCACTGTAAGACAAAGAGAAAGGCCTCAGACATGTCTGGGATTTGGCCAATTTTCATCACCATGCAGGCTAGTGCGGATTGGTAATTTTGGGATATTATCGTCTGATCACTCACAGCATACCAAACTAGTACAGGTGGTCATGACTAGTACAGCTTTGCTGATCATGGCGATAAGCAAACACTTTCACAGAGTTAAGATATCCTCACTCAGAAAGGGATACCCACACACTTTTATATATATATATATATATATATATATATATATATATATATATATATATATATATATATATATATATATATAATATATATATATATATATATATATATATATATATATATATATATATATTGTTACTTATACAACTCGATCCACTTGATAATCTCCCTAAACTATCTCTAGCGTAATGAAAATGTAACAACGATTACCAAATCCATCATACCATCACACCGTAGTAGTAGTAGTAGTAGTAGTAGTAGTAGTAGTAGTAGTAGTAGTAGTATATGAGAATTATTCTTCATATACTAAATCTTAACATACTGGAAAAAATGTATTTGAATCCCTCGAGTACTTTACCTGTTAAAAGTTTAAAGGCCGCTCATGAATGGCAGAGGCAAGGGACAGTGACATTGCCCTATCAAGCAGAACAATGACCTAGAGACTGATCATAATTACAAAAGATCAGCGCCCAAGCTCCCTCTCCACCCAAGCAAGGATCAAGGAGGGCCAGGCAATGGCTGCTGATGACTCAGCAGATAGAATTTAGTCTCCCCAAAAACCCCCATCCTTAGCTCACAAGAACGGTGAGGTAACAGCGACTAAAGAAACTAACGAGTTTGAGTGGGACTCGAACCCAAGTCTAGCGTTCACTAGCCAGGGGCGTTACCACATCGGCCACCACAGGATTCAGCATTTGGGAACAGAAGACTATTTGTCCATAAATCTTAAAGTGATTTTTCATAATACTCATTAACAACAACAAATATTCTAATAATCACAAAAACTAAAACAACAACACCAACATTAATACTAATAATAGCACATGTATTTGAAAACAATAGTAATGTAATAAAAGTAGAATAATAAAGCCACTGCAATCCCGTAATATAACAAAATCCAAGGATGGCAAAATAAACTGACAAAAGCAAGTTTAAACCAATTAATTTCGTCTCTAATAATATGTGAGGAAATTCGACTGACAATAACAAAGGAATGAAATTAATCATGATATTGGATATTTGGACGGCTATATTGTGAGCGTACGAACGCACGCGCGCGCGCGTGTATGTGTGTTGAACCTAATCCTATTCTGGCTGTGGTCTCTCAGGCATGATGTCCCATTGAGAAGGAAAATGGAATCGGCTGGTCCAATGGATAGAGTGTCGGGACTCGTTTTGTGTCTTCACAAACCATTGGATATCTAAAGTCCAAGGGTCCATTTCTCACCCAGCATCGGGCATCCAGCTGAAAGAAACATCGGCGCGTTCAACTGCTGTGACTGGCCATCTAACTGATTTAGTTCGTCCTTAATATCCCCAGCAGGCAATACATTTCGCTTCTGAGCTTCACCTAACGTCCAGTGTTATTTTCCGCTCTCTAGTCGGGGTATATGAACGTAACCTGATTCTATATTACGCAGATAGAAGGTGGGTATCCAGCTGAAAGAAACATCGGCGCGTTCAACTGCTGTGACTCGCCATCTAACTGATTTAGTTCGTCCTTAACGCCTGGAATATATCCCCAGCAGGCAATACATTTCGCTTATGAGCTTCACCTAACGTCCAGTGTTATTTTCCGCTCTCTAGTCGGGGTATATGAACGTAACCTGATTCTATATTATACAGATAGAAGGTGCCAGGAAAGTGTTCCTTTCGTGGTGCTGACGAGTCTTTTGGAAGAGATCACAGCCGTATGCTGGCCAACTTCAAAGGGATATAAATATATATAAATCTAAGTAACTTAAATGTAAATATATTAGCAATGATAAAATTGGAAAAATGTAATTATTTTGGTGGTCAAGATTAAAGGCATATAAATATAGATTAATAACTAATATTCAGATATATTAGCGATAATGAAATTGGGAAAATGTGATTAGTATGATGGCTAAGTTTAAAGGAATGTAAATATAGAGAATTAATTAATATTAAAAAATCATAGCAATGATAAAATTGGGAAAATGTGATTAAAATGGTGGCTAAATTTAAAGGAATGTAAATATAGAGAAATAATGAATATTTGGATATAATAGCAGTGATAAAATTAGGAAAATATGATTAGAATGGTGGTTAAGAATAAAGGAATTTAAATATAGAGAATTAATCCATATTCACATATATTAGCAATGATAAAATGGGAAAAAATATGATCAGTACAGTGGCCAAGTTTGAAGAAATATAAATACAAAGAATTAATTAATATTCAGATATACTAGCAATGATAAAATAAGAAAAATGTGATATGTTGGGTACGATGTCTGTAGTATGCTACAATAGGAAATATGTACATATGGTTGAAGCCCACGATTTAAAAAAAAAAATGATACAAACAAAACACATGACTTTAATCATCATCACTTTGCAATTCTCTCTCCTTTATACCATCGTCTTTTTATGATTATTTTTTCTTTTTGAGAGAGAGAGAGAGAGAGAGAGAGAGAGAGAGAGAGAGAGAGAGAGAGAGAGAGAGAGAGAGAGAGAGAGAATCAAATTAGTTTGGAAATAACTACATACCGAAGTGATTATCACTATAATAAAGAGGAATATTCATGTGTGTGTGTATGTGTGTATATATATATATATATATATATATATATATATATATATATATATATATATATATATATATATATATACACATGCATATATATATATATATATATACACATGCATATATGTATATATATATATATATATATGCATGTGTATATATATATATATATATATATATATATATATATATATATATATATATATATATATATGTGTGTGTGTGTGTGTGTGTGTGTGTGTTTTCGGTCAAGCTCAGCTCTCGCCGTCCCTCAGATAGAGGCTGAGGGAGTAGTCATATAGTAAGAGGTGGTGCGTGTTCGTGAGCGCGCATATCCATCTGAATATTTATCCGCCATACACTTGTATAGTAATAATCATAAATTCAAATTTCCACTAAAACTAAAAACAA
>NC_090740.1:23375500-23390500 GCF_036898095.1 Palaemon carinicauda
CTAGCACTGCCTAGCATGGGAGTTTAGACAATAGATACGAGCAGACTGGAGTAACAGCATGAAAGAGGCGGAACGCAGGCAATTTGGACCAGTAATATATTAGTTGAGGGGGTAACATTCTCGTAAAGCTTGGACGTTACAAGTGTACTTGGCCAAGTACATTTCGGGAGGCAATGGGTCTCCTAAATACAACAGGACGAGATTCTATTACAGAACGATGTTCGACTCGTTACAGACTCGGGTAATGAGCTTTGGGAAATTGAATTTAAGAAAATGAGATGAAAGTAGTAATGAGGTTTGTTTCGCATTTGAGAAAATGAGATGAAAGCAGCAATGAGTTTTGCATCGCTATGGGAAAATGAAATGAATAATATGAGATGAAAGTAGTAATAAGCTTTGCATCACTAAGGAAAATGAAATGAAGAAAATGAGATGAAAGTGGTGATGCGCTTTGCCTCGATAAGGAAAAATGAAATGAATAATATGAGATGAAAGAATTAATGAGCTTTGCCTCGCTAAGGCAAATGATATGAAGAAAATAAGATGAAAGTAGTAATGAGCTTTACATCGCTATGGAAAATTAAATGGAGAAAATGTGATGAAAATATAAATATTTTACATTAATAAGAAAAGTAGAAACAAACGATAAAAATATAGATAACATTAAAAAATTATTACCCATTAGTAAAGAAATCTTACTTAATTGGATAAAGTTGAATGGAGAAAATTAAATTAAAGTAATATGAATATTACATTAATAGGGAAAGCAAAAAAAAAATAAATAATAAAAAACAGACCAAACCTTAGTAAATAAGATTAGTGACAAACACACACATACACATTTATGTATGCATATAAACACATACTTATATATATATATATATATATATATATATATATATATATATATATATATATATATATATATATATATATATATATACATATATATATATATATATATATATATATATATATATATACATATATATACATATATATATATATATATATACATATATATATATATATACATATATATATATATATATATATATATATATATATATATATATATATATATATATATATATATATATATATACACACACACACACATACACAAACTATCATAATGTTCTTCCCTATGGCTTTTCCTTCATGGATTAGTCGCCCTCCATAATACTCTATTCATGGGCACCTCTTTTAAAGCTTGGTACAGTTTCCCTCCCTTCAGGTCATCTACCATTGACTCCCTTATCCTTCCTCTAGGTCATTGTCCCTTAAATTTACCTTCCATTATGACCTTCAGTGTATATATATATATATATATATATATATATATATATATATATATATATATATATATATATATATATATATATATATATATATATATATATATATATATACATATATACACGACACCTAGCAGCAAACTCATTTATACTTTGTATTTGACAGTTTACTTTTAGTATTTCTTTTAGTAAAGTACTCGGTAGGGGTGTGGCACAGTCAAATGTCCAGAATTGACAGTTTTGTGAATCAATTTCCTGATTTCATGATACTTACTCTTGCTTTAGTCAAATTGTACGCTTTCAATTAGTTTAACCTATTGAATTGGCAGCAATCAAGAACAACAATCATCTATAATTATATAATTATCTTAGCT
Organism: Palaemon carinicauda; assembly: GCF_036898095.1. Lineage (NCBI taxonomy): Eukaryota > Metazoa > Arthropoda > Malacostraca > Decapoda > Palaemonidae > Palaemon > Palaemon carinicauda. The sequence continues at coordinate 23,377,173 of NC_090740.1, forward strand.
TAAAATATTTATTAGATTGAATTTTTGAAAAAATTGTAATCTGGCCCTTAAATGTCTAAAGACCGCTCATTAATGGCAGAGTCAAATGACAGTGATATTACTGTAGCAAGCAGGACAATGCCCTAGAGACTGACCATTTATACATATGATCAGCGTCCAAGACCAGTCTCCACCCAAGTTTGGACCAAGGAGGGCCAAGCAATGGCTGCTGATGATTCAACAGATAGATCTTTAGGCTACCCCAACCACCGATCCTTAGTTCCCAAAGATGGTGAGGTTATAACGACCAAGGGAACTAACGATTTTGAGCTGGATTCGAACCACATAGGTCACAACAACCCAGATAATCAACACCAAGACGATCATAAAACAAGATAAAGCAATTTACACACCAAACCTACCATAAAATATTTGAGTATAAAACAAAACATACAAGTGTTCGTAAAATTAGAACCAACGATAAGATTGAATGTGAAATGAATGAAGATTGAAAAATCTCGGCAATTAGGGACATACACTAGAGAAATAAAAGCAGTAAAAGTTATAAGTAAATTGAAGAGGCAGAACTGTGATGAGATGTTAGCTTAAATTGCAGAGAAATTAAAATAATTGGCGAATTTGCATTAATATACAATATAGTAAAGTGATTAAAATGGCAGAGGTGTGATAGGCTAGCGAATGCTTTGATGAGCTTATTTACAATACTGATTTTTTTACTGAATGAATCAATAACTAGAACGGGCACTCGGTAGAGCACATACTTCGCCTTTATCATGTTGAATATCACACGACAGGCAATTGAATTATACACATTTTTACACGTTTCATACAAATCGGATTAAAATTGACAACGATTAAGCAAAACGACGTTTATTTTTTTACCTTTTCGTTACCTTGACCTTAACCTTTCGATCAATCATTCCCAAATTATAATCAATTATCCTTGGACCATAGCCAGTTATTTGAACAAATTTCATGAAATTCGATCAAATAGTTTTTGAGTTACGTGAATCACAAACAAACATATAAACATAAATAAACGTATATACGCTTATCAAAAGATAACCTTAGCAACAACGAAGTTTGTGAAAGTAAAAAGGTGAGAGGACCGGCAAAGAAATTGCCTAAAAGTATTTATAATTGAATACGAAATTAGAATCACCGTGAATGGTTAAAAAAAATAGACCAGATTTTTTGTTTTACAGCAATTAAGGAAACTAAGGAGGATTATGCCAAAACATTCTTTTAAGTAATACAATGGTATGGTAAAAATTCACCGAAGAAAAATGTGAATGGAAAAAAAAAGATAAGAGGAAGAGGGGTTCATAAATACTGCAAACCTCATAAATGAAAGATGCTACATTATAGCCTATTTAAAAAGGTAAAAAATATCTGGACACAATTTCTGCATTTATTTTGGAAGATTGACTTTCTAATTTTTGTGTTACTATCAAAAGTATATTATATATATATATATATATATATATATATATATATATATATATATATATATATATATATATATATATATATATATATATATATACAGTGTATATATATATATATATGCAGTATGTGTGTATATATATATATGTATATGTATATATATATATATATATATATATATATATATATATATATATATATATATATATATATATATATATAAATCTAACTAGCTGGGGACTCAAACCGTACTCTTAAGGAAGCGACTGTGACGAGAAAAAAAAATTGCATGTAAAAATAATTACATCATAGAGTTACGTGAATATAATGACAGTGGCCCGGGGGACAGAAAAAAAAATATAGGATAAGGGGATCAGCTGGCCAAATGTTAATACTCCAATTGTATAGTTAACATGGGGGAAATTAACTCAAAGAAAGTTCCTGGAAAGGTTAAGTTCTACTTATTTTGTGACGGGAAGCGAAAAATAGCGACTGACTTATTGTTATTATCACTAGTGTACGCGAGCTGTCAAAAATGACGGATAAATATTTAGATATGCGCGTGCACACACACACACACACACACACACAGATTCCACCCTTCCCATCCCCTACCCCTTTCGTAACTACAACCCGCTGGTTCGGTAATTTGTGGGTGACTGTGGTTTCTGAGTGTACCTCTCGAGGTACCCCTCTCACCAGGGTATGAATTCCCCCACCCCACTGCCGCTCAGCGTGACAGGAAATGACATACATACATACATAAATTATATATATATATATATATACATATACATATATATATATATATATATATATATATATATATATATATATATATATATATATATATATATATATAGGAGGTAGTAGGTTGGCCAGGGCACCAGTCGCCCGTTGAGATACTACCGCTAGAGAGTTAGGGGGTCCTTTGACTGGCCAGACAGTACTACATTGGATCCTTGTCTCTGGTTACGGTTCTTTCCCTTTGCCTACACAGACAACGAATAGTCTGGCCTATTCTTTACAGATTCTCCTCTATCCTCATACACCTGACAACACTGAGCATAGCAAACAATTCTTCTTCAACCAAGGGGTTAACTACGGCAATGTAGTTGTTCAGTGGCTACTTTCCTCTTGGTGAGGATAGAAGAGACGCTTTAGCTATGGTAAGCAGCTCTTCTAGGAGGACACTCCAAAATCAAACCATTGTTCTCAAGTATTGGGTAGTGCTATAGCCTCTGTATCATGGTCTTCCACTGTCTTGGGTTAGACCTCTCTTGCTTGAGGGTACACTCGGGCACACTGTTCTATCTAGTTTCTCTTCATCTTGTTTGTTGAAATTTTTATTGTTTATATGGGAAATATTTATTTTAATTTTATTACTATTCATAAAATATTTTATTTTTCCTTGTTTCCTTTCCTCACTGGGCTATTTTCCCCGTTGGGGCCCCTGGGCCTATAGCATCCTGCTTGTAGCTTAGCATTTAATAATAACAATAATATATATATATATATATATATATATATATATATATATTTATATATATATATATATATATATATATATATATATATATATATATATATATATATATATATATATATATACTGAGAGAGAGAGAGAGAGAGAGAGAGAGAGAGAGAGGGAGAGAGAGAGAGAGAGAGAGAGAGAGTAAATCTACAATCAAGAATGCAACCTAGAGTTTTAAAAGAGCTATATATATGTAACAAAACATTGTCAATGCAGAGATCTGGATGTTGAGGAGCCACTGATCTTGACATACTTACAATCATACTCAAGTTTTGGTAGGGTTTAATTTCATGTCCCATAATTTGTACCATGCACTACTTTTAACTAGATCTCTCTTAAGGGATTCAGCAACTAAAGGTCTACATTCCTGAGACGGAATTGATGTAAAGAGAGTAGCATCATCTGCATATGCAACGAGCTTGCTTTCTAGGCAAAACCGCACATCATGCGTATATAGTATGAAAAGTAATGGGCCATGAACACTAGCCTGAGGAACATGTTAAATTCCTACGGTACCCATCAACAACTACCCTTAAAAATCTATCACTAAAAAGTTCATTAATGGTGTTAAGAAAAAACCCACCTATTCCAATCTGTCTGAGTTGGAAAACAAGTGGCTTAGTGATTACCACTGTCAAAGGTAGCAGTAAAATCAAAGTCAATTCCGCATTAATAGCTTCCTGGTCACAATCAAGGGATTTTTGTACACCATTGGAAAACTGTAAGGGCATCACATGCACCAATGCCATTGCGAAATCCAAATTACAATCTAGAGAACAGATTATTACCATCAACGTAATTATTTACACAGAAAACATAATACGAGGGTAACGTAAAGTATTGCCTTAGGTTGATAAGAATAGATTGTTTTTCTTGAAGTGCTTCGATACCGATTTCAAAAGGAGAATTTCTTTATAAACACAGGAAATAAAATTTCAATTGTGGTCATGGGTGTGACTTGTGTTTGTCCAGATTAAACGAATAGAACTATAGGCAATTTATGCTCTTGTGAGCCTCACTATGAGTAAAGTGGCGAGTTTGATGTTTGCAATTTTCATGGGTCTTTAGAAAGTAGGAAATAAAAGTATAAATAATGCTGTTTCATTGGACTACTTGTAAGATTTTGTGAAATTATTACCATTGTGGCTAACCATAGCGTTTCAGTCATTTTCCAATAAAAAGAAGGTATCAAGGAAAAGGCATGAACTAAATCTATTTCATCATTATATAAAACCTGGAAAAGAGAGGCCTTGAATTCCAAGAGCATATGCTATTAGTATAAATACAAAGGCATAAATGAAGACTTTTGATACTGAGACTGAGACGTGTACAGTCTTATCTGGGGAAGAGAAGATTCTGAATTCAGACAATGAAGAGATGTGAATCAAATGTTTATTATAAAGTAGTATGTGGCACAACTTACATTACAGACAATAACTGTATTTAGTACATGTAGGCCTTAAAATGTTCAAGGAAGGACCAAAAGCGATGTACTATGGAGTATTAAAGGCGTGTCATGCAAATGGTCGATTCCAAAGGAAAATTAGAAGTCCTTATGATTCACATGAAACTTGCATGAGAGTATGTAATATGAAAAGAATTGAATGTATATTGATGAAAATTCTAGCTTGATTCAATGACATAAATAATTAATAACCAACCGTTGAGATACTACCGCTAGAGAGTAATTATTGTGTCCATTGACTGACCAGACAGTACTACATTGGATACCTTTCTCTGGTTACGGTTCATTTTATCTTTGCCTACCCATAAACCCAATAGTCTGGTCTATTCTTATCACATTCTCCTCTGTCCTCATACATCTAACAACACCGAGATTACCAAACAATTATTCTTCGCTAAAGGGGTTAACTACTGTAAAGTAATTATTCAGTGGCTACTTTCTCTTGGTAAGGGTAGAAGACTTTTAATTAAGCTATAGTAAGCAGCTCTCCTACGAGGACACTCCAAAATCAAACCATTGTTCTCTGGTCTTGGGTAGTGCCATAGCCTCTGTACCCTGGCCTTCCACTGTCTTGGATTTAAGTTCTCCTGCTTGGGGTACACTCGGGCACGCTGTTCTATCTTATTTCTCCTTCTCTTGTTTATATTTTTTAAGTTTCTATAGTTTATATACGAAGGATCTAATTTAATGTTGTTACTGATGTTGAAATATCTTATTTTGATTGTTTATTCTTCTCTTGTAGTTTATCTATTTCTTTGTTTCCTTTCCTCACTGGGCATTGAGCTATTTTTTCCTGTTGAAGTCCTTGGGTTAATAGCCTCTTGCTTTTCCAACTAGGGTTATAGCCTAACTTGTTATAATAATAATCTCATTGAAGAAAATAATGCTCCCAGAAGGCTGAAATCCCTGGCTACAACACCACATGCACTCATTGGCCAGTCTCTATAACAGCTGATGCAGTAACAAGAAGTATCTTGCGTACAAGTTGCCAAAAGCATATTGGTAATAAATCGATCAACTATCCAAGCACTTTGGATACTGTATATAGGCATTAACTTTATGTTTCGAGAAAAGTTCAACTGAATATTGTCAAATTCTTTTAGCAGTACAAAAACACTGTTACATTTCCCTCTACCATTGTTCGCCTTTCCCAGAGCCATAACCATCATCATTATTCCTCTCCAACTCAAGTGCCTCATGCACCATTACTCTTTTCTTCAAAATGCCTCAATCTTCAAGTTTTTTCTTAACATATTTTTTCCTCCAAGTCGTTGTTAATTATTCCCCTTATAATCTTTTCACTTATAATTTCATCCCCACCCTTTCTTCGTTCGCCTTCATACTGATTACTATGCTTTCGCCCGCATCCTTCTTACTGCCTTCCTGCTCCCACTCATCAACCCTCCATCATGAACAGCCCATTCTGCGTTTTCTTCCTCCTCCCTCAACCTACTTCGTACTTCCTCCTCTTCCCTCTCCTCGCAGCCCTCTTCAACATCCTACTCATCTACCTTCTCCTCCACCTCATCCTCCCCCAATGCGATATCATACACGGGTCACAGAGCCTGAAAGCTCCCAGGCCCAGCCAAGTGAAAAGCTGGGGCTCTGAGGGTCTAGTTGAAATGTGGTAGTGTCCAATGTGTTATGGTCGACGACGGGGAGCGTACAGACACACACACACATACATACGCATTCACCAAATCCCATTTTACTCTCCTCTACCAATGCCCCATACTTCTCATCACAAATCTCCTCACAATTCACAATTTCCTCTTTTATATCGGATGACACTTTTATTTTTTTTTCCTCCAAGGACCAACGAGAGACTATTTCCTCACACAATTTTATTTCCTTATTTTGTTTCTTTCTGGAAACTTTTCCGTTTCAGCTGCCCTATTCCTCCCGCGACCCCTTCAAGGTCCTCCTCAATAAAGCTCTTCATTACCGAACAACTCAACCATTTTTGAAGCCTTTGCCCCGGGAATCCTTTTGTCAGAAGGTTCTCCGTTTTCTCGAGCTATTTATGCCCTTCGGTTTCCTTCTGCAACGATCATCTTTATAGGTCCATCTTTTTCATACCTTCTCCGCTTAATGTTGCGTTATACTCAGCGGAGCAACACAACGAACCTTTTATAACGAGTGCCTTTCGTGATGTTTTATCTGACTTTTGTCTTTGTGACTAAGTTTTCAACGTTATTGTTACCTGAAAAGTAGAGATATTTACAAAAATATACGTTATTTTGATAAATAAAATTCGAGAGAGAGAGAGAGAGAGAGAGAGAGAGAGAGAGAGAGAGAGAGAGAGAGAGAGAGAGAGAGAGAGAGAGAGAGAGAGAGAGAGAGAGAACCTGATGTCCCAGGATTCATACCCAACAACGTAAAACTTTGTTTTTAAAAATTATTTGCTTTATAGAGAGTAGTTAGTTTGACAAAAAAAGTTAATAAAATACGTTAAGAGATCCTTTTAATATTGACAATAAAATGGAAACATTACAGAGACAGTAGCTCATACTTTTAATAAGGTCGACTAAAGATCTCGCTTAAGTACTTCTTTGGGATTCTCCCTGAGGATTAGCAGCCTTGAAAATAGGACTACTTAACATCCTCCCATAAGTAACCAGTCAATACCACTCACATCTTCGTCAGCAGCTTATGTTTCCCGGAGTTAATATCCCTGTGCTGTGGTCTTTTCTAAGCCGTTACCATTCTAAACTTCTAGAGAATATAGGCTAGGGAATTATTTTCTTACTTTTATGATTATGGAAAGAGGAATAGTACAAATACGCAAATACAATCTCAAAATTAACTGATGCACATTCCTTACTTCACTATCAATAACTTATGGAGAATATTTTTCTAAACAGTTTTATATGTTCAGTTATGTTCTTATCGAATTATAATTTTCTCCTTCGTTATGGATTGACTATATTGTCTTCAACTTTTCAATTTGCTATACCTACAATATTGTTATTTAGATTACATCACACAGGTTACAAACGACGTGTTGTAAATTTTCACTGCTGGCTTCATTCTGGGTAAGACAAACCCAATTTACACTGTATTTCTTTCAAGAACATTTATACTGAAACTAAGAAAATCCTGTAAATATATAATAAAAACTGCCAGTTTGAAATAGAAAAAATATATATATTAATAACAGTTTCCTTTCTCATTAAACGTTTTTACCTTATCTTGAAAATACCAGATTACAGAAAACTAATCTATCTCAAGTTATGCTTATTCTTATTGCCAAATACCTTTTACATTTTCTTAAAACAACAAGAAGAATTTACTTATTCTTTGATCTTAAGATCATTCTTACCTTAACAAACTACAAAAGAATCAGGTAAAATTACAATGAAAATTCAGTTTGAAATAAGGAGAATATAGAGATCAGTACCAATCTTTTTTTTTAAGTTTGTGCATATTTCCACTTGTCAAATACATTTTACATTTTATTAAAGCAACAAACATCTACTTTATATTTTCTTAAGGCAACAAGCATACATTTCCTACATATATCACATTTTTATATTTTCTTAAAACAAACATGTATTTTATATTTTCTTAAAGCAATGAACATATCTTTCATATCTTAAAGTAACAAATATATTTTCCATATTTCCATAAAGCAAAACATATGTTTTATATTATCTTTAAAGTAACAAACAAATCTATCATACTATCTTTAAGCAACAATCATCTTTTATATTATCTTAAAGCAACAAACATACCTTTTATATTATCTAAAGAGATACAAACATATCTTTCGTATTATCTTAAAGTAAAAAACCTATCTTTTACATTTTCTTAAAGCAACAAACATACATACATTACATATTATCTTAGAGCAACAAACATATCTATCATATCTTAAAGCAACAAAACATACCTTTTATATTATCTTAAATCAACAAACATACCTTTCATATCTTAAAGCAACAGACATACCTTGTATATTTTATTAAAGCAGCAAGCGAAATTTCCCTATTCTTATCTCTCTTACAATAAACCAGAGGTTTTATCCTCCCGCGGTCCTCAATGGCTGATCCCTTCACCAGTCGATCAAAGGACAAACTTCTCATCTCTTTATTTTCAGCTTTTCATCTCCAGCGGAGTTCTCGTTCGCAACCCTCCTTTTTGGTGACAATTAATCCCAGTCATTAATTTTCTCTCTCTTATTCTGTCTCTTTCTCGCAATATCCCCTCTTCCTATCTTCTCCATTTTGATCTCTATTACGAGTCCCCTTCGGCTTTCCTCTCGTCACTTTGTCTCCCCTCTTTTTAACCTAAACTTCTTCACCTCCCCATTTCATCTTCCCCTATCAGTTCTTACTCGCCAATGCTCCTTTTGTTTTCCCCTAAAGTCTAAATTTTCCTCTGCTTTTGGTCCGCTTTTATCTCTTCTATTTCATTCATATCATCAATTCCCATTCTCAAATTCAAACTACCCTTCAGTCTCTTATTTCAATTCCCCCTTTGTAGACTCTACCCTTGGAAGTTCATCTTTTGTAATCTTTTTTTCACTAAATTTTAATTTTACCTTATCGTTCTTTTATTCACCCTTGATCATAAATTCATCACTATCACCCCTCCCCCCTTAGACTGGCTTGGGATTATCTGACTTCAGTACCTCGTAGTGTCCCTGTACTTCCATAACTACTCTAAAACCGTTTTCTTTTGTTCGACTTGAAAAGAATTTTTCGGTATTTATATTATCTCAGACTTGGAGCATCAAACATACCTTTCATATTATCTTAGAGCAACAAACATACCTCTCATATATTAAAGCAACAGACATACCTTGTATATTTTATTAAAGCAGCAAGCGAAATTTCCCTATTCTTATCTCTCTTACAATAAACCAGAGGTTTTATCCTCCCGCGGTCCTCAATGGCTGATCCCTTCACCAGTCGATCAAAGGACAAACTTCTCATCTCTTTATTTTCAGCTTTACATCTCCAGCGGAGTTCTCGTTCGCAACCCTCGTTTTTGGTGACAATTAATCCCAGTCATTAATTTTCTCTCTCTTATTCTGTCTCTTTCTCGCAATATCCCCTTCTCCTATCTTCTCCATTTTGATCTCTATTACGAGTCCCCTTCGGCTTTCCTCTCGTCACTTTGTCTCCCCTCTTTTTAACGTAAACTTCTTCACCTCCCCATTTCATCTTCCCCTATCAGTTCTTACTCGCCAATGCTCCTTTTGTTTTCCCTCAAAGTCTAAATTTTCTCTCCTTTCGCTCCGCTGTTATCTCTACTATTTCATTCTTATCATCAATTCCCCTTCTAAAATTCAAACTACCCTACAGCCTCTTATTTCAATTTCCCCCTTTCAGACTCTACCCTTAGAAGTTCATCTTTTGTATTTTTTTTTTCACTAAATTTTAATTTTACCCTATCGTTGTTTTATTCACCCTTGATGAAAAATTCATCATTATCACCCCTGCCCCCTTATACTGGCTTGGGATTCTCTGACTTCAGTACCTCGTAGTGTCCCTGTACTTCCATAACTACTCTAAAACCGTTTTCTTTTGTTCGACTTGAAAAGAATTTTTCGATATTTATATCATTTCAGAGTTTGAGCAACAGACATACCTTCCATATTATCTTAAGAGTAACAGACATACCTTTTATATTTTCTTAAATCAACAAACATACCTCTCATATCTTAAAGCAACAAAACATACCTTATATATTTTATTAAAGCAGCAAGCGAAATTTCCCTATTCTTATCTCTCTTACAATAAACCAGAGGTTTTATCCTCCCGCGGTCCTCAATGGCTGATCCCTTCACCAGTCGATCAAAGGACAAACTTCTCATCTCTTTATTTTCAGCTTTACATCTCCAGCGGAGTTCTCGTTCGCAACCCTCGTTTTTGGTGACAATTAATCCCAGTCATTAATTTTCTCTCTCTTATTCTGTCTCTTTCTCGCAATATCCCCTATTCCTATCTTCTCCATTTTGATCTCTATTACGAGTCCCCTTCGGCTTTCCTCTCGTCACTTTGTCTCCCCTCTTTTTAACCTAAACTTCTTCACCTCCCCATTTCATCTTCCCCTATCAGTTCTTACTCGCCAATGCTCCTTTTGTTTTCCCTCAAAGTCTAAATTTTCCTCTGCTTTTGGTCCGCTTTTATCTCTTCTATTTCATTCTTATCATCAATTCCCCTTCTCAAATTCAAACTACCCTTCAGGCTCTTATTTCAATTTCCCCCTTTCAGACTCTACCCTTAGAAGTTCATCTTTTGTATTTTTTTTCACTAAATTTTAATTTTACCTTATCGTTCTTTTATTCACCCTTGATCATAAATTCATCATTATCACCCCCCACCCCCACCCCCCACTTTTAGACTGGCTTTGGATTCTCTGACTTCGGTACCTTGAAGTGTTCCTGTACTTTCATAACTACTCTAAAACCATTTTCTTTTGTTCGACTTGAAAGGAATATTTCGGTATTAATATTTCTATAATATGATTCTTTCATACATATATGTATACATATGTCTGTGCTTGAGAGAGAGAGAGAGAGAGAGAGAGAGAGAGAGAGAGAGAGAGAGAGAGAGAGAGAGAGAGAGAGAGAGAGAGAGAGAGAGAGAGGGGGGGGGGAATAGGTGACTAAGTGACCTTAGTATTTAACCAATAGTTTCAAAATGTAAACTATTTCTCATCTATGTTCAATTTGCAATCTTCTTAGCTTTATCTAAAGACACTGGTTTATTTACATGTTCTTTCTTTGATTCTTTATAATATTCTATTACATTCAGTTGCCGATTATCACACCTTTCAAGAGCATATTTATTACATTTACTGATACTAAATATTTTATATAATTATCAATATTATTATCATTATTATTATTATTATTACTATTATTATTACTATTATTATTATTATTATTACTATACCGTAATTTACCACTTATATGTTACAGGAAAAGTCTATCGTTATATATATAAATATATATATGTATATATATATATATATGTATATATATATATATATATATATATATATGTGTGTGTGTATATATATATATATATATATATATATATATATATATACACACACATATATTAGCTCATCTACACGGTAGGCTGGTTTTCGTGAACTTGATTAATTGGCCCCTTTACCCTTGAAGCTGAAGACACAGACTAACCAAGTTGCAGAAGGTTAGATGAGCTTATATGGATAAGCTAATATATAACACATACTATATCATATATAATACTCTGGAGGTATTTTAACAATACTCAGTAGATTAAACAGATCATTTGTTAAAAAAATTAATAACAACAAACCACAAGATAAACTACACTATAATGTGGAAAAGCAAAATAGTTATTAAATTATTATGCACATATAAAAATATGCAACATGAATAAGGTGAAGATATAATAGCATAAGACGTCTACGAAACTTCAAGAAAATCGTGGAATCATTGAGTGAAGATTATCCGATGGAACAAGTAAAACTACAAAAATGTCCTCTACAATATATAATAAAGACCTAAGTGTCTTTATATATATATATATATATATATATATATATATATATATATATATATATATATATATATATGTATGTATATATATATATATATGTATGTATATATATATATATATATAAGAATATATATCACAAGCACACGTGATTTCAATCAATGTAAATATCACCCACGAATGGCATTTAATACCGAATTCTATCTTGGGAATATACATCCACTTGGAATTCATTTTATGGTAACAGTTTCTGGCCGGGTGGATATATATGTATATATACAGAGATAGATAGATAGATAGATAAATAAATATAGATAAATAGATATGCTTTTTTTTCCTGCCACGCTCAGTGGCATTGCGAGACGTGTGACTATTCGGTCTCTCCCGGTCCCTCGGGTACGGGAGTGAGGTAGTAGTCATACCCTGGTGGAGGGGGTACCCGGAGTACTCTAGGAAACCACAACCTTCCACAAAGTACCAAAACTGCCGTGTAGTAGTTATGAAAAGGAGAGGGTTGAGAAGGGTTGAATGTGTGTGCGCGTGTGCGTAGATTTATACACCATTATTATAAAAATATAGAGGAAAAGAGACACATTAGCAAAAACAAAGTGGCATATGAAAATGAGGTAAGATAAATAACGAGCTACATTCGAATTTAAATACAATTCGTCATATATACACGAACTAAAGTAAACGAGGAAAGACAATTGAGTGAATGATATACTAAATAAAAAGAATCGATCATAGAATACCCATGTGACATAAACTATATAAAGAGGAATCATAAAAGAAATATATTGGACATCTCCTGAAATATGACTTATATTCAGACAACAAATAACCATACCATTACGCCATGAAATATGGTGCTTGATCCGGAAAGTGGACTATAAAATTGAACATCAACGAAGGATTCAATCTAACAATTTATTAACAGAAAATTATTATAAATAGAAAGTCGCTATAAATAACAATATCAACCAATATCAGTCTTTTCATAATGGAAAAATAAAAGGAGAGTTGACTATAAAATTGAACATCAACGAAGGATTCACTCTTAACAATTTATTAACAGAAAATTATCATAAATAGAAAGTCGCTACAAATAACTATCTCAACCGATATCAGTCTTTTCATCATGTAAAAATAAAATCAATAAAACTTAAAACACCATTTATCGCTCTGAGACACCAACGTACAGTGTTAAACATTCCGCTGTCAGTCTCGTTCTACTTGCCAACATAGCTATTCGTGGAAAATTCACAATAACGCAGGCATGTAGAGCGAGGGGAGACTGAATGCAAAAAGAGGGTCTAAACTTCTGTTGCGGTTATGAAGCCGTGAGAGAGAGAGAGAGAGAGAGAGAGAGAGAGAGAGAGAGAGA
>NC_090740.1:23393000-23398000 GCF_036898095.1 Palaemon carinicauda
ATGTATATATCAAGTGAAGAAGTGATTTTCTCTCTTCAACAAATAATTTATCTACTTTAGCCACTATTACCTAAGCCTGCCGACATGGATTTCGCGGTAAATGTCTCTTTAAAATCAAGACCATTGGCTAATATTGGAGAATCTTCAAGTTTGCTGTTCCGAAACAATGTGGCAGTATCACATTAGTTCTCCCGGTCACCGGGCGACCTCATATGTCTTCGGCTTTACAAAACGACCATTCTAAGAAATCTCGAATTTGTTTGTGATTATCCAGCACACGCGATCCTCTCTCCCTTTCCTCCTCTGTGATGTCCTCTCGAAGCCAAGTTTCCACTCGGAAACTTCCCTTTCCCTCTTTCACTCCGTCCTTCCATACTCCATAAAATCTTCTATAAATCCCTCCATATCTTTCACAGCCTCTATCCCTCCCTCTTTCCCAAATCCTGGCATGGGTGTCCCCAACCCCAGCCCTACCGTCATATAGCATATAAACACTACAGAAAGACATAAACTTCCTCTATTACTTCTTTTGCTCCAGATATCATATACACACTCCGCGGTTTATGTCGCTATCATGGTTATCCCTGCAAAGCTTGGCTCGATGTTGTCACGCAAGCACACACACACATACACATTCGCATGCAGACATGAACACGGACGCACCCAGATCCCAATCGTAATCATCACCTAAAGAATAAGAATGTTTCCTTAGTCATTACAATGATAAGAGGAGACACTTGATAACACGATATAGAAATCTCTGACTTTTAACACAATGGCAGCTTAACAACAGCGTGCTGTGTTGTGATAAAAGATGCGCTCTTCGATACGTTCACATAGCGTTAGTCAAGGGAATTTTCCCTTTAATTTTACCCTTGTTTACTCAATTCATAACATATTCCAAATCTTTAAATATACATAACAAAATTTCTACATAAAAGACGGAAGGAATAGAAAATATGCCCGATTCTGAAACCGTAATCCAAAAATCTGAGAAAAAAAAAAACTAATAAACTAAATACGATAGGAAATCATTTATCAAATGGAGTCATAATTATTTTTCCATTATGACAAAGAACTATAAAAAAAATAATAAACGTAAATAGCTATAATATTCTATCAGTGCACACAATGAGCATGATGCAATGTTCAACAGTTTGGCAAAATTTGTTGGTTTCTCAATATCAGGTAATTTTCCACAGTACTGATTACACCTTCCAAAAATCTCAACATGACGAAATTTTAAAGTTCTGAACGTGATGTGCTGGTTTTAGTTGTGGCAGGGTAAGTCCAAAAAAGTATGTATGTATGTATGTATGTATGTATGAATATATATATATATATATATATATAATATATATATATATATATATATATATAATATATATATATACACACACACACACACATATATATATGTATATATAGATACATATATATATATATATATATATATATATATATATATATATATATATATATGTATGTATGTATCTATCTATCTATCTATATATTATATATATATATACTATATATATATATATATATATATATATGCGGTTAACAAAATGCATGCATATCATTACTAAAACTAGCCATTCAATTAACCAATCCAGATTTGATAAATAAATTGAACTAAATCGCCAGTTGCTATGTCTTCCCTAATCCTACTTTTGTCGGCAATTGCTGTACTGTACGTACTCGACAGGCTTTCCAACTGAAAATTACAGTAATGAGGTATGCTGTTTTCTACTTTTTTGTCTTCTTATGGGATTTCTCCTAAATACCTTATGATTACTTTTCCACAAATACTAAAAATATTACTGTGCATACAAATCTTTTTTCCTTTCCCCATTTACAAATCATCATGGGGAAATTATTGATCAAAAATTCAATATGAGAAACGCAAATTCAGAACTCATTTTTCAGTCTTTTAAAAGAGTTCCTTAATTCATTCCAAATTAAAATTTCCCCCCATAAGTAATTCTTTTGACACGATACCTCTATCGAATCCTTTTCTTCTTGGCCCTCCTGCCATATTCATAACCTTTCCTTTTACCAGTTCCACCTTTCCCTTGTGACTTTTGGTTATACATATTTACACAGTGACATACTTCCTTTTGTCAGTCAACAAAATAAACGTACACCTCGCCTATTCAACTTGCTTTTATTTGCTGACACTCAACCACATTCTAACCTGTCTCTCCTGGCAAATAACTTCAATTTCCGCTCCCCTACTTTCATTATTATTCTTAGGTATATATACATATACGGGACATTATTTTGGCGTACAAATACAGCACATTCCATCCCATTTTCCTATACTGAACTGCAAATATCCAAAATAGTAAATTCTTTGCAGTTTCTAAATTCTAACTTTCATTCCCAGGCTGTTGTGTTTATATAAAAAAAAATCAGAAGCTATTTTCTTTTCTTTTTCCAAATTCCACGTAACAAAAATTCTTTTAATCGAAGTAATTTAGTGAAATTACTTCAAAAGTCACATTTCTAACATTGCATCATTATCATTCTTCTCTGAAACAATCCATTATTGTGTTGTAGGCAATTACACATTTACTCCTTAACCTAAAATAACATCAATATTTCTTAACTTTAAGCCAAAAGGTTTTTAATTTTTATTTTGCAATTCTCTCTCTCTCTCTCTCTCTCTCTCTCTCTCTCTCTCTCTCTCTCTCTCTCTCTCTCTCTCTCTCTCTCTCTGTCACATAGATTATTGTGTTGTAGGTAATTACATATTCATTCCTTAACCTAAAATAACATCAATATTTTTTTAATTTTAAGGAAAAGATTTTTAAT
This sequence comes from Palaemon carinicauda, assembly GCF_036898095.1. Classification (NCBI taxonomy): domain Eukaryota; kingdom Metazoa; phylum Arthropoda; class Malacostraca; order Decapoda; family Palaemonidae; genus Palaemon; species Palaemon carinicauda. The sequence continues at coordinate 23,395,818 of NC_090740.1, forward strand.
TGTTATTTTCAAATCTCTCTCTCTCTCTCTCTCTCTCTCTCTCTCTCTCTCTCTCTCTCTCTCTCTCATATTAATCTTCTCCAAAACCTTCCATAGATTATTGTGTTGTAGGCAATTACATATTTACTCCTTAATCTAAAATAACATCAATATTTGAAGCCAAAAGGTTTTTAATTGTCATTTTGCAATCTCTCTCTCTCTCTCTCTCTCTCTCTCTCTCTCTCTCTCTCTCTCTCTCTCTCTCTCTCATTTTCGGCCCTGGCCACTTGGCTCTGACTTCCTGCGGGGGAGTTGCCAGAAAAAGACCCTTTCCTTAAACACAGCAACTTTCTGTTGTCGGTCGGATATCGACGAGTTGAGACCACTGTAAAAGAAGGGCTAACAGCACAGAAACAAATTGACGGGTTGTTGCTGTGCATTTTTATGCTATTATCGCAAATATTAAAGGAATTTCTTCTCCTAAAATAATAACAATAATAATAATGATGATGATGGTGTAGATGATTATGCTGGTAATAAAAAATAAAGTTTAACAATTCAACAATTAAATTCCATGTAATTATTATTATTATTATCATTACTATTATTATTATTATTATTATCTTTTTCTTTTCATTACTGCAATCCGTCAGTAACTGTGAAAGGGACATACTTTTCTTAAATCTCTTCTTACGTTGACGACCATGGCAAATTTATTTTCTATTACATGGCATCATGATAATATAAAATGGATTTTACTTATATGAGGTTTAGTAAATTTAGATTTGGCATTTTTTTCCCAAAAAAATGATGAGAGAGGTACTGTGGTTGAAATATTCCTGCAACTGGAATGAGAATGATCAGTGCAGAGATCAACATGCTATTTGTGTGGTGGCATGCATGTACATGACGTCATATCGCATGTCATCAGGGGAATGACATACTACGTTACTACATCAGCACCATTACCTCCGCCAACGATGTTGGGGAAAGATTTTGTTTTCACCCGTGTTTGCTTGTTTGTCCATTTGTCTGTTTGTTTGTGAGCTACTTCCTGGCCACAATTTACTCATAGAGAAGTGAAACTTTCAGGGATTAATTGTTATGTTGAGACGTGGAAGTGATCAATTGTGAGAACCCTGTATCAAAGGTCAAGGTCATGTTCGAGCAAAAGGTCGACTGAATTAACCCTAACCTTAAACCCAAGTTTGCACATGTTTGTGACACTTCATATACGCCTATGGTTTAAATTGATTCTGGAAGGGCAAGCTGGTTTAGAAAAATAAGGTTTGCTCTCTCAGTGTGTTGTTCTACTTCTAGATGTATTTGCCTACAGCGCCATTTTATCAGAGCCAAAAATGTGGGTATGACCCATTCAGCGGTCTACTGCGTCGTAGGATTACGTACAAACATAAGTTAATCTCGGTACTCGCAAGTTAGTTGTTATTGTTAAGGTCGTAATATGTCATGGTGACATAATCAGCCACATCCATTTTATTTGAGGTCGCATGGGGCATGCCATATTCGGCCGTTTCAATGTGTGACTCTGGCATTATTTTGCAATGATTAGGGTTAACCAAAACAAATGGCTTGTATTCACCAATAATTTCCTCCCTAGGACATCGTGAACTAATTTGACTACACAGTAGTCACTAAAACTTAACACAATTTCCATTTTTGTCACAGTACTAATTAATTCCATTTTTGTGATACGAACTGTGCTACTCACAAACACAGGCGTACAATATATTGTATCGCACGTGTTTCAAACACGCTCAAACACTGTAAGGGTTTTGACTTTTCATCTTATCACTTGCTCTTTCCTACGCTGTTAATAGCCCATCCTGTGTTTTCATGCTAGCACAAGCTTTATCATGTTTGAATTTTGGTGACGTTTTTCCTCCAAAGAGGAACACCTCCGTCACATACGCATCATAATCGACCGCCTACAACAGAGAGGCCTTGTAGTCCGGTACAAGAAGTGTAGCTTTGGCGCCAACGAAGCATTGTTTTCAGGACAACGCATCACTCCTGAAGGAGTCGACCCCCACCCTGAGAAGGTACCCCACCCTGAGAAGGTAGCACCCATTCAGAACTTCCCCACGCCCTCGACCGTCACAGCGCTGCAAGAATTCTTGGCCATAATCAACTATTATCACAGTTTCCTACGAGCCATCTCCACCACTCTTGCCCCCCTCTACTCC
>NC_090740.1:23403000-23405500 GCF_036898095.1 Palaemon carinicauda
TAACACAACCTGGGGTCATCTTCATCATCTTCAAGGTCAAAAGGTCATATTTCAAGGTCAAAATAGTGAATTTTGGTCATTTTTACTCGTTTTATTTCTTATTTTAGTGTTTCACTGTTTTAGGGTTTGTTTGGAATGTTTGAGTAATACAATATTTGATAATATATATTAAATTTGGACAGAACTATAGACTTGCCTCTTATTATAATCAGCCATCCCTCACCATCTATGAGTTACAAAAACGAGTAAAAATGACCAAAATTCACTATTTTGACCTTGAAATATGACCTTTTGACCTTGAAGATGACCCCAGGTGGTGTTTAAAATGTTACTATTGAACTCACCATCCTCAAAAACCGCCATTTTGATCCAGAGAACGTGTTTCTAGCCCTTCTAGAAGTCATTTTAGTCCAGACTCGAGTTAATCTTTCAGACTCAAGTTAAAAACCCCGAGCAGGGGACGTTCCAGTCCTTCCTTAAAGGAGTCTATGATATATATATATATATATATATATATATATATATATATATATATATATATATATATATATATATATATATATATATATAGAGAGAGAGAGAGAGAGAGAGAGAGAGAGAGAGAGAGAGAGAGAGAGAGAGAGAGAGAGAGAGAGAGAGAGAGAGAATTTATTTTGTAACATTGATACAATCTAAAAGGATTGGATGAGCTCATAAATTTGTTTTCTTTTAACATGGCTATCTAACAGGTCTGTACATCATCTAAATTGCTAATCAACTCTACATTGTTTCTTACGTTTGTCTCTGTGATGCTGCTAACCAAAGGATTAACAATAAGGGGAAATTATAATAAAAAAGAAATTAACAGTAACAATTTCAAAGATACCCCACAATTCTTGTAACACAGGTTTATGTTAACGAAGCATTTAAAAAGATTACCAAACAATTCTTCTTCACCCAAGTGGTTAACTATTGCACTGTAATTGTTCAGTGGCCTCTTTCCTCTTGGTAAGGGTAGAAGAGATTCTTTAGCTATGGTAAGCAGCTCTTCTAGAAGGACACTTCAAAATCAAACCATTGTTCTCTAGTCATGGGTAGTGCCATAGCCTCTGTACCATGTTCTTCCGCTGTCTTGGATTAGAGTTCTCTTGCCTGAGGGTACACTCGGGCACACTATTCTATCTTATTTATCTTACTCTTGGTTTGCTTAAGTTTTTATAATTTATAGAGAAAATATTTATTTTAATGTTACTGTTCTTAAAATCTTTTATTTTTTCTCGCTTCCTTTCCTCACTGAGCTATTTTTCCCTATTGGAGCCCTAGGGCTTATAGCATCCTGCTTTTCCACCTAGGGTTGTAGCTTAGCAAGTAATAATAATAATAATAATAATAATAATAATAATAATAATAATAAGAAGAAGAAGAAGAAGAAGAAGAAGAAGAAGAAGATGAAGAAGAAGAAGAAGAAGAAGAAGAAAAAAAAAAAAGAAGAAGAAGAAGCACTCTTATACACAATTATCTTGACGGTACCAAAGTATGCGTAGTTAATATGAAAAATTCTATATTGGCACAGGGAAAGGTTCTTGAAACTACAATTGAACAGCAAATGAAAAACATAAGGTACGCTAACAATAACAACATAATGTTTATTAATGCTATAAATAAAAATTACACTATAAACTGGTCATCATCCTGGACAATTCCATCCTGTTCGTAATACTAGGCAGGCAGTTAATGCTAATAGCCATGCCTTCTCCATCATGAGGCTCAATACTACACAGTATTCTAGAAGTTTTATTCCAGCTGTGACCAAGTTGTGGAATGATCATCCTAATCGGGTAGTTGAATCAGTAGAACTTCAAAAGTTCAAAGTTGCAGCAAATGTTTTTATGTTGAACAAGCTGACATAAGTGTGTTTATAGTCTATATATAACATCTGTTTTGACGTTGTTTCTGTTTTTAGAATGATTATTGTTAATTTGTTCTCATCAATTATTCAATTCCTTATTTCCTTTCCTCACTGGGCTATTTTTCCCTAATGAAGCCCTTTGGCTTCTAGCATCTTGATTTTCCAACTATGGTTGAAGCTTAGCTAGTAATAATAATAATAATAATAATAATAATAATAATAATAATAATGTGCATTGAAATTGGTTCACTCCAATAATACTTAAAAAGTAAATGTCAGGAGTCCAGCTTTATAAAAGAAAGTTTTAATAATAACTTAGAGTATAAAGAATGGACAAAGAAACTCTCATTGCATTTATATGCAAAGACATCTATAAGCTTCAAAAAATACTATTTCTTTCAGCAGGCCTGACTTTAGTGACACTAGGTTTATATATTAGAAATTATGCGCCTCATAATGTATATGTTTGCGTGATAATAATCTTTTTGATCTGGGCAATCATACATATATATTTATAATCATATATGCATATGCTTTACTGTTATATCTATAGGGGTGTTATATATACAGTGTATATACATATATATATATATATATATTATATATATATAT
>NC_090740.1:23408000-23423000 GCF_036898095.1 Palaemon carinicauda
ATGACTATTCGTTCCAGATTGCCCGGAGCTCCTCTCCGGGCGGGAGCTCTTTAGACTAAATGTTATAGCCTCCATATGACTACTCTGTACCACACGTTTCATACACACCCGAGCACTGTAACGGTTTTGATTTTTAATCTTATCACTTGCTCTTCCCTGCACTGTTAATAGACCAACCCGTGTTATCATGCGAGTAAAACCATTATCATGTATGAATTTTTGTGACGTTCTTGCTCGCAATTCGCAGTATAGAAACTCGATGTTTGTTTAATAAAGTTTAGTTGCATTCACCTCGCCTCTCTGTTACAACCTAACTACTCGCTTACACTATTCTGTCTCTCCCTGTTCCTTGAGTAGGGGGAGAAAAAGTAGTCCTACTCTGGTGTGGCGGTTCCCCGACAGGTAAACTCGGAAACCATAATCTCCGACAAATTGTCGAAACTGTCAAGTTGTGTGCACATGAAATGGGGAGGTGTTGAGAAGAGTTGAATGTGTGTGTATTTGCGTGAACGTGTGAGTGTGTGCGCATATCTATCTAAATATTTATCCGTTATTTTTAAGGGGACGGATGCACTAGTAACATACTTTGTTCATGCAACACATTGAGATATTTAAGTGACTGACTATACTCAATTCTTTTTAATGAGGCGCATTTGCACTGACTCGCAGCGGTGCCCTTTTAGCTCGGAAAAAATTTCCTGCTCTCTGATTGGTTAGAATTATCTTCTTCAACCAATCAGCAATCAAGAAACTTTTCCGAGCTAAAAGGGCATCCCTGCGAGTCAGTGCAAATCTGCCTCACTAAAAAGAATTGACAATAGTTTGTTGACATTACTGTCATTCTTTTAAAGTGCAATAATAATACTATCAAATCTATAGTCACTAAACTGATGAATGTTTAAATTTTCACTTTTTATTATTAATAAAATGTTAATTAGGGGGCATTACTATCGCAAATCAACGATTTTCAAAATTAATATGTAGAGGAATTACACAACTTTCGTCAGTGTTGCTGGATAATTTTCTTTATCATGATTTTCATTTTTCTCTATCTTGCTATATTAACCCTTTCACTGCCATTGGTGAATTTAACAAAACTTCTGATGTGACACAATCTTTCAAGACCACATATACCCCAGCTTCTTGTTATTCATTGGAGAGCTCCTATCAAGACCTTTTCAATAAATACTTGCTATAATGTGGGTAATTTTAACATATTCTTTTTTTTTTTTTTTTTTTTTTGATTAAGACACCACTGGCAGTGAAAGGGTTAACCATGACATTTTATTATAGGTATATAGGAAGATATTTTTGTTTATTACTTAAAATAAGGAATTTTCTATTGGCAAACCCTTTTCAAAATACAGAAACAACACGTGACTGCTCTGAGTAACCAATGTTACTTTTGGTATCATTACAATAGTTTTATCATTAGGTAATAAGACATTAGTCTATGTTACCTGATGATACAATTTTGTAACTTTGAAATGTGTTTTATCATAAAAAAAAAAATCTGAACGAGACTGCTAAACGTTCTCTTGGTATACATGCACGTAATAAAATACTAGGACTTAGCATTACTTTAATGATTAGAAAAAATATATATACGGAATGTATGTATATAAATATATAAATAAATAAATAAATATATATACATATACATTATATATATATATATATATATATATATATATATATATATATATATATATATATATATATATATATATACAGTATATATGCATACGTGTTGTGGCAAAAGCGATAGAGCAGATTTTTATAAATCTATCTTTATAACAATTTTACATGTTTAGTAATTCGTCTGGGTTGTCTAATGAGGCGAACGACGGCCAAAATGCCGCTTTCAAGAATGTTTTTTTTTTTTTTTTTGGTGAATTGAAAAAGAAATTTCTTCGAAGTGAAAGCAAACCCTGTATTGAAAAAAAAAAAAAAAAAAGTGTACGACCAAATTAAATCATAACCATTTCTTCCAAGAATATTCCTTTAAAATCCGCTTCATTAAACATACGCCGAGGTTCATTCAAAGGAACTGGAGACTAGGAATAAAAAAGGGTGCTGGCTGAATATATTGGTACAGAAGGAAAACAAGACGTCGATAAAGAAAAAAAAAATAAATCGAAGACTACGACACGAATAGTGAAAAAAGAAATCAGGGGAAAGCATTGATTATCCGTGTTGACCGAATGAAAAGGTCAGAGTTCAGCAGAATGTTCAGAAAGAGGGCGAGATAGGACCTTTCCATTCATGTGCAACTGAACAAGCTCAAATGAAGTCAAGATTTATGAGCGAACATGTAACGCCACTCGACGGAGATGCTGGCATCCAGTAAGGGAGCTGAAGATGGAAATGAGAAGCGAGGAGGAAGGAAGAGACAAGATATTATTCCCTCATTTCTCCGTTTGCTATCTCTCATTGGGTCGTCAGTTTTGGTGGAGGTTTTATGCTCAAAAAGAGAAAAATAAGACCCGTTCTTTCAGCTTGTCACTTTCATTTGTAAAAAATAATTAAAAGAGATACTCCATCTTAGTCACTAGACCATGACTTTGCTACAACGGTTCGTGCGTTACAATCTAATGGTGTGCTGGTAAGTTTCAATAGACCATATAATTATGCTGATTTCAAGGAAGTGACTAATTAATTAATTTGTCTTATCAACAACGATTTCCAAAATTTATTAGTGTGAAGCATAAACAACTTGCTTTGTTGTTATTATTATTATTATTATTATTATTATTATTATTATTATTATTATTATTATTATTATTATTAGCTAATCTACAACCCTAGCTGGAAAAGCAGGATGCTATAGGCTAGAGGGCTCCAACAGGGAAAAATAGCCCAGTGAGGAAAGGAAAAGAGGAAATTAATAAAACTGCAGGAGAGGTAATGAACGATTAAAGTAAAATAATTGAAAAACAGTAACAACATTAAAACAGATAATTCATATATAAACTATAAAAACCTTCAAAAAAATAGGAAGAAAAATAAGATAGAATAGTGTGCCTGATTGTACCCTCAAGCAAGAGAACTCTACCCAAAGACAGTGGACGACAATGTGACAGAGGCTATGGCACTACCCAAGACTAGAGAACAATGGTTTGATTTTGGCGTGTCCTTCTACTAGATGAGCTGTTTACCATGGCATAGATAAAGGAGCCTCTTCCACAGTAATCAAGAGGACGGTAGCCACTGAACAATTACGGTGTAGTAGTTAATACCTTAAGCACAGGAGAATGGTTTGGTAATCTCAGTGTTGTTGGGTGTATGAGGAAAGAGGAGAATGTGAAAAGAATACGCCAGATTATTCAGTGTATATATAAGCAAAGTAAAATGAGCCACAGCAAGAGAGAGGGATCCAATAACTCTCTAGCGGTAGTATCTCAACGAGTGGCTGGTGCCCTAGCCAACCTACTACCTTTGTTTTAGATCTATTCGGTTACTACTTGAAAGCATTCAAACTCTAAAAAACAATTTGACTGTAATCTCCTAACTTCGCTTGTCCACCAAATCAAGAGGGAACATCATGACAACTTTATCTAAGAGAAGTTTGAACGACTCCAGTTCAAATATGTATGTCGCAATAAAATAAAACATTTAATTAGTTGTATTTACTCTATAATCGATGCTACATCACATTAAAAAATAATCAAGATTTTCTTTTAATTCCATAACATAGTATTAGACAGACGTTCACTTGTTTTCATTTAAATATTCCTTTTTGTTACTTGTGAAAATAACAACGCACTTGGACACTCATAATATTCAATAGGCAGCTGTAATCCAAATCATTAAAATATTTTCAACTATTTACGTTTAATAAAAGGAAAATAAAATGGCCTGGAATAATAAGTAATAAAGAAATCATACCAGGGCAAAAGAAATAACACTAAAACCTTAGTACTGGAAATGCTGCAAATATTTTTATGTTGAACAGACTAACATAAGCTTTTTTATAGTTTGTACATAAAATGTATGTTTTTTATGTTGGTGTTTTTAAAATACTTTATTTCAACTGTTCGTTATTTCTCATGTCGTTTATCTGTTTCCTTATTTCCTTTCCTCACTGGGCTATTTTTCCCTGTGCTTATAGCATCTTGCTTTTCCAACTAGGGTTATAGCTTAACTAGTAATAATAATAATAATAATAATAATAATAATAATAATAATAATAATAACAACAACAACAACAAAACTCCACAAACAGACACAACATTAAGAAGTTTGAGCTGGGAACTGATTAAAAATCTGAGAGAGAGAGAGAGAGAGAGAGAGAGAGAGAGAGAGAGAGAGAGAGAGAGAGAGAGAGAGAGAGAGACCCTCAGATAAGCGCAATGCATGCAATGGTCACGCTGCCAGTTTTATGCTTTCTTTTACGAAGGCCAAGAAACTGACAACTGTTTACACTGGTAATAAAAATCAGATTTATGGCTCTCTCTCTGTGTCTCTCTTTCAGTCTCTTGGCAGACATCATTCCCCACACGTTCACTTCCTCCCTCCATAAGAACCTCTTGCACTTCCTCCTCCTCCTCCTCCTCCTCTTCTCAATTTCAACATTCTCATCTTCATTTCTCCTCCTCTCCTTCATCCGACTCTAGCATGAACATCCACCTCAACCCACCCCACCCCCAACCCCTCCATCCCCTTCCTATCCAGTCCACCACTTCATCCCCTTCGTATCGTAAACAATTGCGCAAGTCCAAGTTTACTATTCTGCTAACCTCGATTTCTCTTGTTTGCCTTTGTTGTGTTTGTTTATTTGTATAAATACGCAAAGTTTAATTTTCTGTTTGTGAAGTTTTCAGACGCACACTTTCAAAAATGTTTTTTCAGGATTTCTCTCTGTGTGATTTCTTCACGTATCCTCTTTTTTTTTTTTCCTTTTTTTTTTTTTTTTTTTTTTGTATCATCGCTCGTCTTCAAGTAATTTGACACGTTCTGGACTGTTCCTGCTGAAAGGTTCTGCTCTCATCTCTCAATATCTTGGATGTTTCACTTTCATTTAGCCTTTCTGTAAATCATTTGAAGGTTTTAAAGGTTTAAAATCCACTCATGATAGGCAGAGGCAAGGGACAGTGCACTCGAATATATACATATGATCAGCGCCCAAAACCACTTTCTACCCAAGCTAGGCTATATGCAGCTCTGCAGGAAGGGCCAGGTAATGGCTGCTGATGACTCAGGAGGGAGACTTATAGGCTCCCCAAACCCCGTTCCTTAACCAATAAGGAGGTTGGCGTTCCAAACACTAAAAGAAACTATTGAGCTTGAGAGGGATTCGAACCAATGTCCTGGAGATCATCAAACAGGGACATTTCCAATTGGCCACCACAACTCTATTTCCATACGAAAAAATATTTCTCTGTAATATAGGGAGATATATAACTACATTTTAAAACCACCTCTAGTAATATCTCATTTTCATCCAGAATTTTTAACAATGACCTAAAAAACAAAGAGAAATTATACAACTATTCGACATAAACAACGGAATATCATTTTATACCAAACAATTTGTTCAATATTAATCAAAATACATAATGAAATGAAATAATAATTAAATGACAATTAAACAATGCTGAATCTGCAAAAATATAGCATGAAAAGTAATGAAACTAATGAATTCCAATTTTCCATTGCTTTCGCTTATAGTTTTCCATTCCAAATTTTGCAATGAACGAAATTAATGAAGCGTTAGTTTGTGCATCATTCATCTAGCTTCAGATGTTTCTAAAATTTTTAAATGCTTCTTTTATTATTCTCTTGATCTAATTTCTCTTTCCATATAAGAACATTCGGTCCTGTGGAATAAGCGCTTTAGTCAGTTCTTGAAGATTCAGAACAGTTATACATATAGAAAATATATGTATTTACTTTAAAGACTGGTCTCTGTTTATACATAGTTTCTACCATTTCACAGGATGGTCCAAATTTCATGTTTTTGGGGGGACGCTTCAATCCCCACTGTACATATGAACACATGAATTTATTGCACTCAGAACTTTGTGCACTTCTAGAAGGTTGTCACGGCCTAGATGAGTTAGTAAGCTTAGCCGTGCATAAATAGCTTAACGTAGCAGATAAATGCTCAGCCCAATTATTTATAATATCAGTCCATTCTTTGAGGATGGTTGAAAAAACCCAGTGTCCTGACTGGAATGATTGTCTTGTTCATGTACCCATAGATGGATATAATATCCTTATCAAAGCCATGCACACTGCTTCTGTCAGCCCGGGCTTGAATTTCCTTCTCACTTTCAACCCATCAGGTGTTATATATTTGACAATGTACCTCCAACCTGAGGTCCTTCCATCATTTGGACAGTACAGATGAGTGTGGGTTTACAAGATATGAATTATGTGCTTTGCATTTATGTTATTATATGCTCTGAAAGTTTATGCTTTCCCGTTTTGTTCAAATAATCAGTATATTTCAGAGTTCTCACTAAAAAAGGGCATGAGCCTCCAGTAAAGTCAATTGTTGCTTTTAAAGCATCTTGTATCAGTATGCAGACCTTTATCCGCTCAATGTTTGTGGATATTTCTCAGGAATATCAGTAAAGGAAGAGAGATCTTCAGCAAGCACATTTCAATACATAAGACGGTGCCTGCTTGCATATTAACGTCCAAAATTTTATTTGAAGATGACTTCTCACTAGCTGATGACTGTCCAGTCCAAGCACAACTCGATTCATGCGAACATCTTAGTGTGGCTCTGCACGGTTATGATGGTACTGAGTATGTGGCAATACTGCAAATTCGATGCATATACGTGATTTGAGGTTATCATTGAGCAGGTTATTCCGTTTCGGACCTTCAATAAGAAAAAATCAATTTCTCTAGGGCCGAAGAGGAACCGGGTTTAGGGAGGCCTTGTCTGCTTTGCTGCACCCTCGACTGAACTTCTGACTCCGACCTCGGTCGCCATGCTGCTGTCATCCCATCATCATCCTGTCCGTCCTTCGTGTTTTGATATGATCTAACTCTTTCATAAGCTTATCTTACTTACGGGCTGCCTTCGTGCAAGACCCCATGGTTCCCTTCGATGTAAGGGGGTCCAATCTAAAAACAACCAACCATTGAGCTGGAATTTTATATTAGCAATGACAAGACCATAATCAGTGTATTGGAAAAGGAATCTGAGACCATCATCAATTCATATTATCTGAGCCTTGATAACCAATGAAACCTTCGCACCGAGCTTTGTTTTACGTGATGCAACCAAGACGAACTTATCAATTCTCTAGTTCTGTAGAACTACATTACGGTCACAGTAGAAGTTATCTTTAGTAATTTCACCAGATCCAGTGTTGCGGTGTAGCCAGTTATGAGCATCAAGAAACGTCCTATTGGCAATGAAATATGCCTGGCTATAAGTGTGTCATTGATAACTGGTTGACCTTCAGGTAAGCTTGTTAGTATTTTGGTCTTAACAGAAAACACACCGTGAATTCTAGGAGTATCCTTTGATAAGCCTCTCCAGGAAAAGGTGTATTGCTCATGTAGAACGATGAGAGGCCTCAGCCGGAAGGCGTCTCACTTATTGCAGCAATGTCTATACAGTATATATTGTTACTAAGCATTATTAACAAATGCTGGTCTCCTAGGTGGTTTTGTAGCTTCATCACTTGTTTGATTTTGGAGAGTTCTTATGTTCTAGATTCCTATTATTACGTTCATGGTTACTTTTTTATGACCGAAATATATGATGATTGATTGTCAATAGCTAGAAATCTAGATCATGTTTGGAAAAGAACATGTTTGTGACACTTTTTTTAGGCATCTGGGTGACAGACGAAAGTCATTCCAAAATTTTACAAACTTCAAGCGACTGAACCAATCATGCACTGCCCTTCGTGCAGGAATCACTTTAAGAGCTGCTTCTCCACCCATCCTGCCCTATCACCAAATGGACTTAATACTTGATGATGAAGAGGAATTGTGTGCTTACCCTGGGAAATTAATCAATGTAAGATGAAGGCTTGGGCATAGTACTAACCTAAAAAAATAGACCAATGTCAGAAGGCAAGGTAAACCTCAACAGTCTAATGTGTCATATAATAGGGGACTGCCGAAGAGTCCCACAATTAAGAACCCTTGCTCTCACCTCATTGCCAGCGCATAGTTCATCCTCAGGAATGCACCAGAAGCCTTCGTCTGAAGATTAACCCACAAGGTTTGGCCCATAAGTGATAATGGTGTACCAGAGTATTGCACTTGGAGCAAAGAAGTGGGAATTAGGGTGCCAGAATGAACAGTGATTTTGGGTCATTCTGTAAGGATTAGATTTGTATATTAACAAAGATGGCAATCCTCCTGACACGCCCAAAAATCCTTAAGTTAATAATCACTCAAATACGGATACATATTTACAATAATATGCTTACGTATGGCAATTGAAATTTCAGGAAATTAGTTACACATTACCAGAGGGGAGGAAGGAAAGGCAGAGAGAAAAAATATTGCATATTGAAGCGATAGCGCTCCAAGCATATAGCTCTTTACAAGTAAAATTGCGGTACGGTATACCTTTCGCGAAAAATACATAAATCTCTATGCAATTTTCATATTAAATTGCGAGGCATAATAACCTCCACATGCCATGCTTTCAGATATAAACATAAACCCTCCAGTGCACTGCTACTCTCATAAGATAAAATATCAAGTATCGTTGCAGGGTTATGCATTATTTCCCTGCTAGAGGAAGATGATTAAGTCCATTCAGAGAGAGAGAGAGAGAGAGAGAGAGAGAGAGAGAGAGAGAGAGAGAGAGAGAGAGAGAGAGAGAGAGAGAGCATAATTTCCCTGCTAGAGGAAGATGATTAAGTCCATTCAGAGAGAGAGAGAGTGAGAGAGAGAGAGAGAGAGAGAGAGAGAGAGAGAGAGAGAGAGAGAGAGAGAGAGAGAGAGAGAGCATTATTCCCCAGCTAGAGAAAGAATGATTAAGCCCATTCAGAGAGAGAGAGAGAGAGAGAGAGAGAGAGAGAGAGAGAGAGAGAGAGTATTAGACTGCAAGCAGTGGTATGCCAACGTAAAAGCCCCGAGGTACACGCCACTACCTACAGGAAATTGAACTGGGCGCAAGTGAAATTTCCTGAGCAAAGAAACAAAGGCACAAAATCCAAAATCAGGAGAGGAAAAGCCTTAATCTAGAAGTTTGGAAAAGAGAGTCCAGCGCCATCTGTCGAGGGCTTTGGAAACGTCAAGAGCGATAACAAAAGATTCCTCAAAGTGCCTCAGAGAGGATAACCATACATGAGTTGGGGCCAAAGAGAAAGAGAGGAGATCGCCAAGAGATCTGGATTTACGGAAGCTTTTAACAAAATCCCTGGAGCGACTCTTAACGGCTGAGGGGAAAAAAAGAAATCTCACGCAGTTAAAACACAAACAAAAGTTTCTAGTGACAACGAGGGATCAGATAAGGCTAGAGCGATTAACTCCCTTCATCTTCTCTCCACATAACGTTCAAGAGCCTACTTACTTCCTTCACACTCTGGATCTTCTTTGTCTTCTTTTTACAAAAGATGGGGAAAACAGGACAGCAACATTACTTGGACCGAAGAGAGCTCTCCGACGCCGCATTATTCACTAAATTGCCGAGGGAGAGAAGTATAAAAATACTATCTGTCACACTGTTTGTCTATATGAATATACTCCTAACAATGTTTATGATGAGGAAACTCATAAAAGCGAATCTTAAGAACGCCAAGAAAATTACTATCAATAACAGTTAAGTATCTTGGGTAATTCATTTTGTTAGTTTTTAACAGTTAATTAATATACTTTTATTAACGTACGAGACCCGAAATATTTCAAGTAGATATGCACACACGTACACCCACTCTCATCAGGGTATGACTATATCCTTTCTAACCTACCCGAGGGAATGGGAGAGATGAGCGTGACCGGATATATATATATATATATATATATATATATATATATATATATATATATATATTATCATTATTATTATTACTTGCTAAGCTACAACACTAGTTGGAAAAGCAGAATGCTACAGTATATGCCCCTGGGGCTCCAACACAGAAAATAGCCTAGTGAGGAAAGGAAACAAGGAAAAATAAAATATTTTAAGAACAGTAACAACATTAAAATAAATATTTCCTATATAAGCTATAAAAACTTTAATAAAACAAGAGGAAGAGAGATAATATAGAATAGTGTGCTCGAGTGTACCCTCAAGCAAGAGAAATCTAACCCAAGAGAATGGAAGACCATGGTACAGAGGCTATGGCACTACCCAAGATTAGAGAACAATGGTTTGATTATGAGTGTTCTTCTCCTAGAAGAGCTGCTTACTATAGCTAAATAGTCTCTTCTACCCTTACCAAGAGGAAAGAGGCCACTGAACAACTACTGTGCAGTAGTTAATCCCTTAAGAGAAGAAGAATTCTTTTTGTTACATTGCACAATACAATGACTAAAAAATAGAATAACATTTTCCCATACTTCGCTTTTCATAACCCAAAAAAATATTCTTAAATATATCAAACCTGATGTGGGAGAACCTCCAAAAGAAAAATACTTCAGGGAATTTGTAACATTTCCTCAGTACAATGTATCACGGTAATCATGTAAAACGACCTCCAATATAAATATAGGAAAACAAAGCTTTTCCCTTTTTGCAGGAAAATAGTTTGGAGCGAGAAAGTGACAGATCGTACCTTCCTCGATTTTATTCAATAAAACTCATCGACAACGTTTTCGATAAGATATGCCGCTATTAGCCAAATGGATTGTTTTGAAGCATATGTGTGAAATTGGTGAGATTTGTTAGCACTTCTTTGTTCCAAGGACCATTTACGTAATTTTAGAATATTTTCTAATGTTATTTCACTATAAAATTTTATATTTTTTTACATAGCTGATTGTACATATTAAGAATAAATGTAATGGATAATTTTTATAAAGGTTGGCAATTTCCAGCATTGGATTATGCCTTAAATATAACAGTCTCTGATGAGAAATGATGGGTAGATTTCTAAACATACCACTATAGAGATACCATGAATTAGGAATATGTCTAACGAGGCTCTTAACACCTAAGAAACTTGAGATTACCAGCCAGATAGGAAGTGAATGGCTCACTGCTGGCGACGCTTCTATGTAAGTATAAGAAGTATCTATTCTCGTGGGAGCTTACTGCACAGCCAATTTACACATCTTTCAAAAATCGAAAATAAGGATGCAGAACAGGGATATGAACGTAATAAAAGTTACAACAAAAGAAATAAGTGAAAAGATCTGAGCTTGTGGTTCATTGGATGAGAGAGCTCACCTCACCAGGTAAAAGCAAAGTTTATTGTAAAATGAAACCAACTGGATTTGGGTGTTGCCCCTTAAACTAAATCTGCTGTTGTAGACTTATTAGTGAATTGAGTGACAGGTCACAACAAGTATGAAGGCAGTCATAAGGCTGGGGAATTCTCTGCAACCCTAACAAGGGGAAACTGTTATGGTTGTAATATACGTTACATATACATAAACATATATATGTGACCGCTCTTAACGCGGTGGACAACATGGTCGGCTATGACGTCATCAGGGGGTGGGGCTTATTTCGCCAAGAATCTTTGCGGTGACTATAGTCATGAGGACAATTTAGAAGCATTAGGAAGTACATGATCATCATCATCATCATCATTATTATTAGCTAACATACAAACTTAGTTGAAGAGCAGGATGCTGTATGCCCATAGACTCCAATAGCCCAGTGAGGAAAGGGCATAACAAAATGAATAAACTATAAGAGAAGTAATGTACAATTCAAATAAAATATTCTAAGAACAGGAACAACATTAAAACAGATCTTTCGTATATAAACTATAAAGACACTCATGTCAGTTTGTTAAACATAACAACATATGATGCAAGTTTTTCCTTAAATATACCTCTCATTTCATAATAGCCGGGCTATTCTTATACGCCTTTTTTATACCCCTATATCCACATACACTCCCTACTCAAGCTATTACATAATCCTCGAAATTTGCATAATCCTCGCATATTCCTTTCGCCTTCGCTTCCTTACCATTAGTTCATCTCATTTTGATGTCCTTTCGCCTTACATAAATTTCTTATTTCCTTCTTATCTTACTTACTGACCTTAATCTTATTTACAATCACATTTTCCCCTTCCTCTTCAACCTGAACATACTTCATTCTTAACTTATACCTTACCTAATATTGATTATATACTATACATCATCTTTCGATATATATATATATATATATATATATATATATATATATATATATATATATATATATTAAAGACCAAATTTATTACGATTAGTTCATTTGCTACATTCGATGAACATGCCATTCTAAAATATAGCAGAATGAAGTCATTACACCAAAATTTAGGTAATTTTAAAGTAGTCAGGAGTTGTGGAACTCCATCAGATATAAGGTGATCAACAACAGAATGCATTTGGGAAGGAAGAATAGGACTGTGAATTTCTTACTGTACTCTTTTCATTCATTGCGACGCAACATATTTAAAAAAGAAAAAAAAAAAGTAGAATATCAGGTGAAGAAAGGGCAAAACACCAACTACTATTACGAAGCCTCATTCGTAGCTAAGCATTATTGCAATATAAAATATACAATACATGGAATAAACATGAAATCATCAAGAGGAAACAAACTTATCTCTTTTAAAATACATAGGATAAACATGAAATCATCAAGAGAGAACAGACTTATCTCTTTTAAAATACATAGAATAAACATGAAATCATCAAGAGATAACAGACTTATCTCTTTTAAAATACATAGAATAAACATGAAATCATCAAGAAAAAACAGACTTATCTCTTTTAAAATACCTAGAATAAACATGAAATCATCAAGAGATAACAGACTTATCTCTTTTAAAATACATAGAATAAACATGAAATCATCAAGAGAAAACAGACTTATCTCTTTTAAAATACATAGAATAAAGATGAAATCATCAAGAGAAAACAGACTTATCTCTTTTAAAATACATAGAATAAACATGAAATCATCAAGAGAAAACAGACTTATCTCTTTTAAAATAAATAGAATAAACATGAAATCATCAAGAGAAAACAGACTTATCTCAAAGAAAACTGTGCTAAATGTACAGAATCCATTATCAAATACTCAAAAAATACAATGGACGACAACGCAGAAATGACATAGAAGACAGATTCTGAACCAAGATCACAGACGCCGATATGGAAGAGAGGATTAACGAACACCTGGAGGGCCTGTTGATAATAACCTCACAACCTTAAATACGTCCAGGAAATGCCAGTTAAGAAGATCTAGACGAGTGTGTCTACGAGATGGAATCGGATAAGGTCAAGGATTAGCTTGGGTCATCCTTTGGGACGGACCACATTTGGAGCGGTCGGCTGTAAATCTAATGCGCATATATATATATATATATATATATATATATATATATATATATATATATATATATATATATATGTATATATATATATATATGTATATATATATATATATGTATATATATATATATATATATATATATATATATGCATGTATGTATGTATGTATATATATACATGTGTTGTGTGTGTCTGCACCAAAGTTTGTAAAGTACGATTAATAAATAGTCTCGAAAATTAACTTATTCCAATTTCAGAGGGTCATGAAAACACATATGTATGTACTGTGTGTATATATATATATATATATATATATATATATATATATATATATATATATATATATATATATATATATATATAAATATATACAATATATATATATATATACATATATATATGTATATATATACTGTTATATATATATATATATATATATATATATATATATATATGTGTGTGTGTGTGTGTGTGTATGTATAAACACTTGTGATCAAAATAGAATGTCAAAAAACAAAAATATACACATCGATAAATGAATGGTCGAACTTACTGTCAAGAGATGTGGCTGAAAACTATAAGAATATTTTCTCAAATATTCTTATAGTTTTCAGCCAAATCTCTTGACAGTAAGTGCGACCATTCATGTATGTATATGTATATGTATATGTATATGTGTGTGCATATATATATATATATATATATATATATATATATATATATATATATATATATATGTATATATATATATATATATATATATATATATATATATATATATATATATATATATATATATATAGGATGTGTGTGTGTAACTGGTATGCACTAAACATATGGAAAAGCGAAGGACAAAGAAAAACAGAAAGGAAAAGCAATTTTCAGACACCCTCATTCCGCTTCGAAAACTTAACAAAATCCCCCGGATTCTAAGATCAACTCTGCTTTTCCCCTTTTCGTCCTCTCCTGCTTCCTCTTCTTCTTCTTCTTCCTCTTCTACTTCTTCTTCGCCTCCTCCTCCACCTTCCCCACCACCTATCCCTGTTTCCTCCCACCCCTCATCTCCTCCTTCACCTTTTTAACCTTATTTTCGGTCTTTTCCTTTTCTCTCTATATCACGCCGTAGCTTTTACCTTCGACAGCCGGAACACGATTATAGAGATTTGTTAACCATTCTCTTCTTCCTCTTTCTTTCCCTCTCTCCTCCTTTCCCCGTGTGAGGTATGGAGCGAGAAGTCCCGTGAAGGGGAGGAGGGGGGTTGCTTGTCACTAGGGGGGGGGGGTGGTCCCTACAATGGCACCCTTCCCCCCAAAGAGAGGGTACTGATACCTCCCTCCCGAAACCTTCCTTGCTTCTTCTATTCGTTTCAAAGCGTGTGGGCGAGACTATTGTCGATCTGTTGCCGGGAAAAGGATGCTATGCTCTGGAATAAATGATCTCTCTCAGGCGGTTGTATAGATGGTGACCATTAACATCTCTCATAATTTTTGTCATATATCTATTCGGGGGGATTCTATGTATTGATTATATACTTAACAAGAGGGGCACTCAGTAGAGCGCATGCAGTACCCACGC
>NC_090740.1:23430500-23445500 GCF_036898095.1 Palaemon carinicauda
GGTCCGGGTTGATTGCGTATCTTTCCACCCTAACATAATGTAGGAACCCCTATATGCTCCCTAATCCCCTGCCTGCGGGCATTCCCTCTGTGTGGCCCTGCTTCCCCTTCTATATAGGGGAATCTTGTCTACAAACAGAGTATTTATCGCTTCTCTGTCTACCCTAAGGGTCGTGACCGAGAAATAAGGAACGGCTCTGCCTTTCCTCAGTTGCACCTGGTTGGGTTACTCCTCCCTCCCTGCAACTTGCGATGTGTCTTTCAGCTTACCTAGCCTAGGAGTTAACCCTCCTTCTCTAGGTTAAGCTCTGGGGGTTGATTCTGTTCTTTTATAGTTTGAGACGGTACTCCTGTACCATTCTCATTCTGGTTACCTAACCTAGGTTAGGGAGCGTTCTCCCTCTCCTTGTTGGCCGTTCTTGTACAGAGTATCCCCTATAGAAAGACCTCTCATCTTCTCCCTCCCCACCTATCCCTTTGGTGTAGGCTCGCCCATACACATCTGTCCTTAGTCCTACAACTCCTCCCTTGGGTGGAGTGGTAGGGCTAACTTGTTCTCCTGCTGAGCTGGCCGCTCTGGTACACATACCCTTCATAGCGCTCTATGGGAGTAATTGCCGGCAGCGGTCCAGCCGGCGGGGGTTTCCCCCTTCTTGAGTGCCCTCTAACCTTCCCTTGGGTTACCCCAGGCACCCGGCCGACTGCCGGCCCCCTACCGCCGGATGCTAGGAGTATCTACTCCTATCATAAGTGCACTCTCTCCGGAGGGATGCCGGAAGGGTATGTGATCTTACCCCTTCCATCCCTCCTTACCTTTCTCTCCGTCTATCCCGGTGCCGGTCCCTTGCCGCCTCCACCGCCGGCGATACCGCCTTTACCTCTGGTGACATTCTTTCATAAGATGCTATCCCCCCTCTCAGACGTCAGCCTTCCGTGTGCCGGTTGCATGAACATTAGCCGTGCTAGGCGGTGTAACACCGCGTTAGGCAGCATATTTTAGCAATCCATGTTTGCTAACAGTTATATGAGCGAATAAGCAACCTGGTGAAGTAACGTGAACTTTGGGTGTGGAGGAAAGGCTGACCTAAGTCTCGATGAAGTCACTGGCAGCAGGGTGACGGATTGTCTTTAAGGCAATAAACAAACTGTGTCTTCAGCTTCAACTCTTGATGCCTGGCGGAGGATCTTACTAGAATTAGTATGGACCGGCAGGGGTCACTTGCCTTAGTTATATAGGCACTACACATCACAAGGAACTGGCTATCCTTTACTGAATCTAGCCAATGAATCCTCTATGAATTTAGTCAGTCAATGGAAAGAGAAGATGACAGAATGGTCCCCAGTCTCAGGCGTAGCAGGGTGCTAAGAATCCCCTAGGATATTAATAATAAAGAAAAATTTTAAATTGGTAATTGGAATGTTAGAACCATGAATCAGATTGGGGTGTAACAGCAAGTGGGGAATGCACATATGAAATATAGTTTGGATATCTTGGCCCTAAGTGAAACACGTTGTAAGGGGATAAGTAAGGAAACCTTAGACCAAGGCAATTATATATATATATATATATATATATATATATATATATATATATATATATATATATATATATATATATATATATATCTATTCAGGAAGAACAGATGGAGTTGGAAGAGAAGGGGTAGGAATGATGATGACATCTAGAATAGAAAAGGCATTAAGCGAGCTGTAAATTATAGAATCTTACTTGCAAAGTTTAAATCAAAGCAGTGTAATATGAGTCTTATAATTTGCTATGCACCAACAAATGATTCGCCTGAAGAAAGGAAAGATAAATACTATGAAGAACTGCAGTGTACTAGATGAGATCCAAGAGAGAGAGAGAGAGAGAGAGAGTGAGATGAAAACTGTGATTGGCGACTTCAATGCTAAAGTTGGAAGGAATAATCAAGGTATAGAAAATGTGATGGGTGTCGAGGGTTTTGGCGAAGTTGCAAATGAAAATGGAGCACGTTTCATAACTTTCTGTTCAACAAACCATCTTGTCATTTGAGGTACTCTTTTCCAGCACAAGGACATCCACAAATATACATGGATTTCATGTGGCAATTACAAAAATCAAAAAGATCATATTGCCATTAATAAAGAGAGGAGGAGGACTCTGAGAAGTGTGAGAAGCTATAGAGGTGCAGATATTGGCAGTAATCACCGGCTTCTCATTGCCACACTGAAATTAAAACTGAAAGCACCCAAGAAGAATAGATAGAATACCTAGGTTTGATACAACTAAGCTTTTAGAAGAAGAGCACAGAGAAACATTTGCAATTGAATGTAGGAATCGATCTGTAGTCTTAAAGACTTTAAGAGACGAAGTGCAAACCCTTAATGAAGGATGGTGTGATATTAAAAACATCAGTCAGTTGGTAGTGAAGTTTTTGGTCACACAATTACAAGAAGAAAGCCATGGATATCAAATGATATGTTGGATACTATAAAAAAAGGAAACAAAGACAGAAATTGATTACTGAAAGTTTTCGAGGAAGTAATAAAAATTACAAGGTAGAGCATGCTAAATATTCCAGTATTGATAGAGAGATCAAAAGAAAAGCCAGGAATGACTGCAGAGAATATTTAGACAGAAAAGCAAATGAGGCTGACAAAGCTATGAATTCACAGAATGGCTATGGTGTAAGTTTCGCTTATAGAATTATTAATGAATTCGATACTGAGGAAAATAAGAAAAAACATATACCCACCAAAAAGAAGAAATGAAGAAAGACAACTTTGGATGGAACACTTTAGTGATGAATAGGAGATAAGAAGGGAATAATTTGATTGATATGCCTGAAGCTGATGAAGACCTTGATGTGCTCATGAATGAATTCAGTGCGTTTAAAATCGAAGCCATTATTAAAAATACTCAAGAGATGGAAAGCCCCTGGATAAGAAGGAATAACTCCTGAGATGATACTGGGTAAAAATTAAGTGACCCCCAGAATACTTACAAGATTATTTTGTACAATGTGGCATGAAGAGACAAAGCCTGATGAATGGCAGTTAGGAGTGTTGGTGAAGATGGCAAAAAAAAAAGGAGACCTGACTGATTGCAATAATTACAGAGGCCCCACACTTACGCGAGTCGTTTTGAAAATATATTGCATACTTATTCAAAAGAGACCAGAGAGAAAGATTAATGAAAAGCTGAGAGATGAACAAGCAGAATTTAGAAAAGGTAGAAGTTGTACAGACCAAATTTTAATTTTGAAACGTTGTAGAGCATTGCGTGGAATATAGAAATCCACTTTTGATGGCATTTATGGACTAAGAAAAAGCCTTTGATAGTGTACACTGGCCAATATTGTGAAGAGTCTAGCATTATTATGGAATTCCTCTTAAACATGTGAAGTTGATTAAATCTGTTCATGGGCACAGCAGCTACAAAGTAAATGTTAGTGGAGTTCTATCAAATTAATTTCCAGTGAACAGCGGAGTACTCTAAGGAAATGTATTGTCACCTATGTTGTTTATCCTTATGGATTTTGTAATGAATAGAGCAGTCGGAGATGGTGGAGACGGATTTGACTGGATTGGTAATGGGAAATTATCTGACCTAGACTAAGCTGATGATGCCGTCCTTATTAGCAGCACACCATAGAATTTGCAATGTTTGCTTACCAGAATGCATGAAATATCACAGGAGATTAGGCTCAAGATAAAAAGAAGAAAGACAGAGATGATGAGAACGGAGTATGCAATGAAAGATGAAATATCATTGAAAGGAGAAAGGAATAATGAGGTCGAATCATTAAAGTATTTAGGAACTATGATCTCCAATACAGGGTCTTTAGAATTAAAGTTTAGTGAAAGATTGAGAAAAAAGCAAATTAGACAATGGCTCTGTTAAGTAAAATTTGGAAATTAAATTGCCTAAAATTACATATAAAAATTAAATTATATATCAGTTTAGTGAGATTGGAGTTACTATAAAGACATGAGTCATGGTATAACAATGAAAAAATCTCAAACATACTAAGTAGATTTGAGAACAAAGCTCTCAGAAGGATATTGGTAGTTAAATGGCAGGATAGGATTAGAAATGAAACTATAAGAGAGATTACTCGAGTGCCATATATGGAATAGATTATGGTGAGGGGTAGATGGAGATGTTTGGCCATACTCTTCGCACTACACCAAGAGAAATTAGTTCACCAAACGTTTAACTGGGATCTACAAGGCACTAGTAGAATTGGAAGACACAGATCTATGGGGCTGTAGACTATAGAGTGTGAAATAGATGATGAATGGAGAAGTACTGATTTAAAAGGTCAAGATAGAGACGACTGGGGAAATCTAACTGAGGCCTTTTGCGTAAATAGGCGAAGGAGGAGATGATGATGATGAAACATTAGCTATCTGGGGTAAGAAATAAGAGCACCTCCGGTAAGGAATTACCTAAATGTCAACCACCAAGAGCAAGAAGGGAAGAATGTAAATCAATATCATCTTAAACAAACATAAGAGCCGATTATCAGCCTGAACAAACATTAGGCTTCAGGAGTAAGAGGTTGGGAGAAAAAAACATTCTGGCATCTGCTGTAAACCAAATAACAGCGTAACGTTTATTCGGCCAAGCAGAGATTTTTAGTACCCTTTCTAGTACCTGGAAGTAAATGTTTGTATGTTGAACAAACTTACACAAGTCTCCCTTCGTAGTTTATATATGACAAATGTGTTTTAATGTTACCGATCTTAAGATATTCTATATTTATTAATCATTACCCCTTCTGAACAGTAGTTTGTTTATTTCTTTATTTTCTTTTCGCAGGGCTATTTTTTCCTGTTGGAGCCTTTGGGCTTACAGTATCCTACTTTCCCAACTAGGGTTGTAGCTTGGCTAATAATAATAATAATAATAACAATAATAATAATAATAATAATAATGTGATGCAGAAATTTCAATGCTTCAACCTGCCAGTCAATTAGTGTCCATAGGGGAAAAATAGCAACATATGAAAAATTAAACATGATTTTCCATATAGGATATTTACAAAGAAGAAGGACAACCTAATTACAGTTCATTAACCGCACATATAACAATAACTGGATTCATTAGGAAAAGTGGTCTATTGAAAACGTTCCTGACTGGCGATTGCCGGACTGGTTCGAGTATTGCTCAAACTCATTAGTTTCTTTACCGTCTACAACCTCACCATCTTTGTGAGCTAAGGAAGGGGGGTTTGGAGGATCCTACATAATGGCTGCTGCGTCATCAGCAGCCATTGCCTGGCCCTCCCCGGTCCTAGCTTGAGGAGAGAGGTGGCTTGGACGGTGATCATCTATATGGTAAGTCTTTTGAGGCATTGCCTCTGCCATTCATCAATCGCCTTAAACATTCATTGTGGAGTTACTAGGATATGGAACAAAGGAGAGTATTTTTTTTTTCGTAATAGAAAGAGTGGTTTTTCACGCAACACATACTATTTTAGAGTTATATTTAATATTTTCAAAAGCGGCCTCCTTACATCATGAATATGCATATCAGAATTTGGCAAAACTCCATTCAGCAGACTTGAACGCGTTGCTGACATGAAGGCTGTAAAGAAGAATTCTAGGGATAGCGTTTCAAAGGAATAAAAATGGTAAATTATTAGCTACAAAAAACTAGTTATCTCCCACATATAAAAATTAGTATATATATATATATATATATATATATATATATATATATATATATATATATATATGTATAGTATATAGGTAAAGATTTACAAACATATATACATATATATATATATATATATATATATATATATATATATATATATATATATATATATATATATATATAACAGGTACAGATACAGACACACATATACATATATATATATATATATATATATATATATAGATAGATAGATATATATATATATATATATATATATATATATATACATATATATATATATATATATATATATATATATATATATATAGGTAAAGATTTACAAACATATATATATACAGTATATATAGATATATATATATACACACACACACATATATATATATATATATATATATATATATATAAAACAGGTACAGATATACAGACAGACACACACACACACACACACATATATATATATATATATATATATATATATATATATATATATATATATATATATAGAAACAGATATACAAACATATATATATATATATATATATATATATATATATATATATATAAATTTGCATATATATTTCTTTCTGGTGAAACTCAGCAGCATCCCCAGAAATATAACTACTCGGTCTATCCCCGTCCCTTGGTAAGGGGGAGGGAATAGTCATACCCTTGTTAGAGGGGGTACCCAGGGAGGAAAAGGAAGAGGTGGAAAGGGTTGACTGCGTGAGTTCGTGTGTGGGCATAATATCTATCTAAACATTTAGCCGTCCTTTTTGACAGGTCACGTACAGTAGTTATTATATAATAGTCAACCAAACCAATACATCACATTAAACCAAGAGGGTAATATGCGTGTATTTGTGAGATAGCCACTATAACATAATGCCTTTATTTCATTACACTTAATGGCACGCTTTTCACAACAAGCTTTGAACGTGGTTGATAGAATATCAAGAAACTCTAACATGAAATTTTAAGATAAAGACCAAGTCACAATAGTAAGAGAGGGGTACAACTTAGTGTACTCAGCTATAAAGAAGAATATAAGTGTATTTAAGTTCATGATGATGTTTTCTATCTCTCCGATTCGGATGTATAAAACAGACATAACAAAGTATTTTATCCATTACTGCTTATTAAGGGGATATATATGATTATAATTTACAGGTTGGTTTAATAAGATATAAATGACCTCCAAACTTCTCAATTTCCTGCAACCCTTAAATCAATACAAAAAAAAAAAAACTATCAATTTAAAAGGACAGTCTAGCATTTACATATTATTATTACTAGCTAAGCTACAACCCTATTTGGAGAAGCAGAATGCTGTAAGCCGAAGGGCTCCAACAGTTAAAAACAACCAAGTGAGAAAAGGAAATAAGGAAATAAATAAACTATATGAGAAATAATGAACAATTAAAATAAAATATTTCAAGAACAGCAACAATAATAAATCAGATCTTTCATTTATAAACTATAAAAAGAGAATTATGTCAGCCTATTCAACATAAAAACATTCGGTGCAAGTTTGAGCTCTTAAAAGTTCAACCGAATAAACAACTCGATTAGGAAGATCATTCCACAACAAGTTGCGAATCCCTGGTGTTTAATCTTGGGGAAATATAACATTGTTTCCACCTTGTCAAAGAGGCAAAGTCACCAAATAGCCATCTAGTGACTTTTGAATGTACAATAAACCGGATAACTGATGTACTTAGGAGAAAAAGTAGGACGTGCTGGCAATGAATGAGACAAAAACGTATGCGAAGATATGCAGAAATAGAAAGTTCAAATAACTATTGTCCCCGAGTAGAGATCAATACTATAGTAGGTGTAGCATTAGTAGTTTCAGGGAGATTTGAAGAGCCGCTGAAAGAGTAAATAAAATTGTTAGACCGAAAATTATTAGGGTAAGATTGGGTTTGGCAAGTAAAAATTTAGTAAACAATTTCTTTGGGTTTGGCAAGTAAAAATTTAGTAAACAATTTCTGAGTTTGCTGTGAGCGATCAGACGAAAATCTCCCACCATCACCAATCCACACTGCCCCTCGTGGTGATGAAAACTGGCCAAACCCCAGATATGAACTGACATGTCTGAAACCGTTGTATTTCAGTGGACTAGAAACAGCTGCATTTGTTGTTGATGTTATTATTGAGAAAAAAAACTTCATTTCAAACAGTGGTCTATGGAAAGCTTCAAGGGTGATTATGCTTGAAAGTTTACATGTGATGACAAGCAACATAAAGAAGATTTATTGGTAATAAAAATGATTTTTGTATTAGTAGAAAATGTATGAACGTATAAGTTTGTGGATTTGATGGAGTGAAGAGGAGGGGCTGGATTAATAACTAGTTGTAATGAAACATTTATCAAGTAGAAACTCAAGTTGTAGAGGAGGGGAAGAAAATGTGGAACAAAGGGTAACTAATTCCTGCAACTTTGATAAGAAAGATGTGAAGAGAACATATTATGTAATATAAAGAACACAGAATTCCATGATAGTGTCACCGAGTCAGCATGGAATATCATAAAGCTTTTGGAGCATAGGAGAGAATAAAACACTGTTGGAGGAGGGAAAAAATGCAAAGAACTATAGACCGAATCATAACGAAGGAAATACTGAGGAATGTGTTAATGAGAAAGTGGATTTCGAAATGAAAAGGGAAGACAGAAGAGAGGTAGAGTGAATGATTCAAGGGTGGAAAGGTTAATATAAGTTTGGGGATAATTGTGGAAAGGACTCTTTGAAAATGTAAGAAGGACATTCGATAAGTTGAAAACTAGAAAAGCAATGGGATTTAGAGCAATTACAAGTAAAACGTTAAAGTGCAAAGATGAAATTGAGATTGCGAGACTGACCATGGTGTGTAAAGTAAGTCTCGGTAAGAGAGAAAGTATGTGCTATAAACGTTATATTTACCTTTATTTAAAGGTAATAAATATACCTGTAACAATGGCTGGGATACTACCTTACTTTGTACAGATGTTAAAGTGAGAAACAAGCTTTTGATAAAAAACCAAAAGTAAGACAGGTGACAGATCAACAAATATGGGCTCCAAACCCACTCCACCTCCTGTCTTTCTCTTTCTTCGTTTCTATATAAATTGGTGAATTTCCAAAATTGTATCCAAAATTATTCTAACTTTTGTTTCTCACCTCCATTGAGCACAAGGCATCTTTGTATAAAGGTTTTCCCCCTTCCTTAACATGTTATATGAGCAGGGGCCCTCCCATGCTCATATGCCAGACGTCCCGAGCTTTAAGCTTGCCATATGGCCACGTTCATAGCCAAGCTAAGGTAAATTTTAGTTATCTACAATGTGAATAGAGACTTCTTGGAAGAACAAGCAAATAGAGAGAAATCATATATATAGAAACAGTAGGAGAGAGAGAGAGAGAGAGAGAGAGAGAGAGAGAGAGAGAGAGAGAGAGAGAGAGAGAGAGAGAGAGAGAGAGTGTGTGTAAGGGGAGGAGACATGGGCTAAGTGGGGAGATCGATTTCAAATCAGGTGCCTTGCCCTATTGGCCCTATCTCACAGGGTTGAGTATAACAATATTGAACTGTTAGGTAGTTAATTACCTAATTAGGTAAACAGGTACAAACACAATAGGGAAGTTTTGATGGGCAGAGTTTCTTGCTGGCGTTATAAGCGCTCTAACAACCAAGCAGTAATACAGTATTTAACATTAGTATTTAAGTCCATTGTTTGAAAACATGTACCACTTTATGACATAATGAACATATGCTTTTACAATATCATCAACGGAAACAAGAAGATTCTCGGAAACTTCATTTGCACTGAAGATTACCAAACTTCACACATTTTTTTATTAAACTTTCAATCCAGTGTAGTTTATATAAAGTCCAATCAAACTAAACTCTAAACAATGGAAATCTTGGTCTAGTACATGCATTCCTTTGAGCAAACATGAGCACTGTCGTACGCATGGACTCCAAGGAACTAAGGATCGGTCTACAAATGTACATTGCCATTGCTGAAAACCTAGGCCTATGCTTGTAATAAAAAAGCGCCCAAGATTTGAAATTTACCATACCTAGATACAAGTAAATATATCCCAGGATGCAAATAGACATACTGACATACACACACAATCATAGAGTCTACCGTTTCTTATGTGTCCTTTAAGGATTTGTTCAATGTTTTGCTGATTAAAACTTATTACCATATTGTTTCAAAACATTAAACAAACGGATAGTGAAACATGTCAGTGAATGTTGCTGAGACTTTTGTTAAACTAACAATTATTGTGGGATGATCTTCCAAATAAAATAGTTGAATCGGTGGAACTTCAAAAGTTCAAACTTTTAGGGAATGATTTTATGTTGAACAGGTTGACATGAGTCTCTTTATTATTATTATCATTAATTGCTAAGCTACCACCCTAGTTGGAAAAGCAGGATGCTATAAGCCCAGGGGCCCCAACAGGGAAAATAGCCAGATAGGAAAGGAAACAAGGAAAAATAAAATATTCTAAGAACAGTAATATTAAAACAAATATTTTCTATACAAACTATAAAAACTTTAACAAAACAAGAGGAAGAGAAATTAGATAGAATAGTGTGCCCGAGTGTACAATCTATTTTAATGTTGTTACTGGTCTTAAAATATGTTATTTTAATTGTGCAATACTTCTCGTGTCGTTTATTTCCTTTCCTCACTCTGCTATTTTCCCTGTTTTGGCCCTTATATAGCATCCTGCTTTTCCAACAAAGGTTGTGGCTTAGAGAAACCTATGGGAAAAATTCTATGAAAAATTCCCTCGGTTTATAATACAAATATACGTCATGAAAAAAGTACCACACTTTGACAAGTAAAAAAAAAAAAAAAAAAAAAAAAAAAGTCTGGCATGTGCATAGATGCCATAAGCTATATTTACCCTTCATTTTGCCCTATGTTACAGAGGATCTTAGAGAACAATTTAATGGCAGATAAGGCCTCCTTTAGAAAGCGCAGACGCCTCTGAACCAAAATGGAAAAACTGCATAACCCAAAAATGGAAACAAACACATAACATACAAATGCGCAATTAACTGTCGATAGAATTGGCCCACCAGCTTAATCTCAGGTACCGTCCGCAGTAAATTTAATTAACAGAAATTCTGTGGGGAAAAAAAACGGTGGTTCTCGGCTGTAATAAAATAAGAGTGAACTTCAAATTCTGTATCTAAATATTCTACGCTTATAATGGCTGCGCAAAATAACACGAAACCTTGACATCATACCTCGGAATGTTACTTCTTTGGTTACAGAAATTTAATAAAATAAATGATTGTACAACAACAACAACAACAACAACAACAACAATAATAATAATAATAATAATAATAATAATAATAATAATAATAATAATAATAATACCAGCAGCAATATTCATTACATTTTTTGTTTAGTGCGTTCAGAATTTTAGGTTAATGGCAAGATGATATTTAGCTGGAAAACTATAGTATTCCTTAATTTGGTATGTGAACCTTTTTTTCCAACTACTATGAGATTCAGGGCCTTTGTAACACGGTTTTTTCGCAATATTTTTTTATCTATGAATTTCATAAATATAACGCTTATTCAGAATGCACATTATATCTACACATAAATTTTGACTATATTCTGCATTACGTAGGTTGAAAAAATTTGGTACTTATAATGTAAAAGTGACGTTTTTTTAAGACGGGCCAACTTACTCAGAGAAAAGATTTCGAACGCGCTCGTTACGTAACCTATGACGGCATTTCTTCCCTCTTTCTCGATCGATGATTGGCTATACGTAACGAAGGCTATACCTCTGCCAACAATAACACAAAAGTTTAAATAAAAACAAAGCAGTACACCTTTATGAACTCTGAAACCTCTCCACTGATAATTGTCATAATGAACAAACCAACAAAATATGTTAATAAATACAAAAAACCTTTGAGTATTAGTCTAACTCCCAAAATAAGTTTCCTAACAAATTACAGTCTACTTTATAGGTCACCATCAGATTGACAAGGTGTAGGGAATAGTTGGTAATTTTCAAAAACCTAGTAGACAAGCTTGATTTGATAACTGCTATATCCAATGTCAAGCAATTTTTATTTATTATCTATCTACCTATCTATTTACTGTAAAAAAAAAAAAAACCCGGTACCGTATTTTGGTTTTAAACCTTCACCAATAATTATCGTCAGAATGATGACTTCATGAGGCTCCACCCACTTTGGCCTCGTTATAATTCAGGATAACACTGAAGGCTATCATGGGCATTGTTGGATCAGAAAATTTAAATTCTGGCTATAAAAACTCATTTCTCGAGTAGTTGTAAGAAGTGCTAAATGATCCTCAAGGATCCCAGCAGTTGGCCTAAACGTTTAATTCATGTATACTACTGTTGCGGCTATACTGCTACAGTAGTATTACTAGGCTAGCACAGATACCCCACCCACATTTATGTATCGTTCCGCCATTCATAAAGTCTTTGTCATGTTTTTTCCCTGTGCAATAAGCCATGGCCTCCTCAGAAATTAAGTTTAACATTAGATGAAAGGTTATTTCATTAAGCAGACAAATTATGGAAACTGGGTATGTTATTGCCGATGTTGAAGCTAAAGATGAAGTATGGTATCATTCCTTCATTGCATTATCATCTTTACTAATATTTGTTTGTCTACATGTAGTAATTATTTTAAAGGATAAATGAATTATGTTCACTTTACTTCTATAAATTCCCATTAGATGTACAAATAAAACTCCTAAAACTATTCATGATTTATTTACAAAATGCAGTCATGCCCAAAACATAGCCAACACGGTCGTATGGCCTAAGAAGAAGAACAAAAATTATATCGGATGATCCGTTGGTCTGGTGGAGATTTTAGCACAAAAATCTTATTTCAACAAAAATAGTTATATAAAGACTGTTTACATACGATCTCTCTCTTTCTTTCTCTCGTGGTGGCATAGTGAATAGTTAATAGAAATGTTCAAAAGCCTGAATGACATTACAGGTATTATAAGCATGTTACGCTAAATACAAATCAGACCATAAACATTGGATTTGAACTAGAAACTGAATAATTACCTATTCAGGCTATAGTAAATATGGCCACGGGCTTTCTCTTGACTGTATAAAGTTGCAAGTCGTGAGACAAATGCAGTTTTGCAACCACGGGGGCAATTCCAAATCCTGTTAGCCATTCTTGACTGTTATGGGTTTCAGAGCCGATGGAAGAAGG
The DNA here is from genome assembly GCF_036898095.1 of Palaemon carinicauda. Taxonomy (NCBI): domain Eukaryota; kingdom Metazoa; phylum Arthropoda; class Malacostraca; order Decapoda; family Palaemonidae; genus Palaemon; species Palaemon carinicauda. Next base: position 23,443,401 of record NC_090740.1, read on the forward strand.
TGAATGGGTGTCTGGTGGATGGGCGGGGCAAAATTTTGTCAAAAGACGTTTACATTGCTTACGTAATAAATGTTTTCGACTCTTGGCTCGTTATCACTGGCCATGGCGTCGGCTAGATAATTTTTACTCCATAAAAATTAAAACTATTGAGTTTAGGTTATTGATAGTGCTGACAAAATTTGTGTGTGGTTGTAAAATATACATATGTCAACTTTCAGCTACATTCGATGCTTTGATAAGGAGCAAAGTCCAAAAAACCGTGTTACAGAGACCCTGAATCTCATAGTAAATCTCAATCTACAACCTACCAACATATCCTAGAAGTACATTTTAATATATACCGAAGTTGTCAATAAAATATATTTCAATTATTAAATGCCCTATAAAGATATTTCACCGTTTATCAGACCAGTTACTTGAAATACAAGTTTTCTTTATTAAACGAAAAATCTGACATTTTTACATCCAACTCAATTCCCCCGTAGATTATAAAAAATTTAAGACTGTCATTTTCCCGCTATATGACCTTAAATCTGGCTAGCCATAAGGTTATAGTAATCATGCTATAGGGCAGAACATTTCACTTGTATTGTAATTTCAATATATATCCTATTTCATTACACCCATTCAGCCAGTTCATAATAACTGTAGACGATGTCTCCTATAACCATACTGATGCCCTCCCAATTCAAACGTTTGATCTGGTCTGCATTTAGATAGTCAACAGATATGCTGGACACTGTCTACTCATTATGCATCTTGTATATCCTATTATCAGGTTACATAGGCGGTATCTTCATTCCCAAGATACGGTCGAATACGACGTCACATAATAAAATCACCAACTATGGGGAAAACCATATTTATTTATGCAAATAAATATGTACATATAAATACACAGATACGCTCACACATATACAGCGTATATTATATATATATATATATATATATATATATATATATATATATATATATACATATATACATATATATATATATAAATATAAATATATATATATACATGTATATATATATTTATATATATATAAATATAAATATATATATATATATATATATATATATCATCTCTATCTATATATATATAAATATATATATATATATGTGTATATATTTATATATATAATCTATATCTATATATATAAATATATAAATATATATATAGATATAAATATATATATAAATATAAATATATATATATATATATATATATATATATATACAGTATATACATACAAATATATATATATATAAATATATATATATATATATATATATATATATATATATATATATATATACAGGTATATATAGTATTTGGAAACTTTAACAAAATTAACAAAAACTGATGAATGGAAACTTTAAATTCTTTGAAATAAGAATAAGAATTTTATATCAGCTTTTAAATACATAAACGATTTTTCACAAGCCTTCACAGAATTCCGTGACCGATTTCAGAAGCCCTCCCCCTCTTCGTCGATGCTTACAATTCCGTTCTCACAGCGGGATTGTCGTCGGTTTTCCCGTTATCTTTGAAAATTATCTACAGGAGAGTTAGTCCAGAGGGATGCTATCTTTGATTTTCAAACGCCACTAAGAGATTGTCTGTTCATTACAAAAGTATAGTATTATCCACAAGTGTATATATATACATTTCTGCTTTCTCTATTCAAATCTTCTATCATCTTTTGCAATTCCTCCCATGATTCACTAAATACAACTATGTCATCTGCAAATCTTAAGTTGTTAAGATATTCCCCATTAATATGCCATATCATATATATATATATATATATATATATATATATATATATATATATATATATATATATATATATATATATATATACACACACACAATATGTTATATCCAGAATGGTTAATGGTACAATATGAAGTCTGAACCAGGTTTTGATGGGAGGGAAATTGTTTAAGCCTTCAGTCTTGACCCTAGCAGAAGCTGATACAAATTTACAGCTGGGGGTTAAATGAGCTGTCAGTCATTACAAAATAGCAATAGACATCACAGAAGTAAGCCCCGGTTTATCTATCATTCAGCTACAGTGTCCGCTTTGGTAGATT